>NC_141015.1:47345843-47608966 GCF_052327205.1 Somniosus microcephalus | reverse complement strand
GGATATTGTACCTGGGGATAATGTACCTGGGGATATTGTACCTGGGGATAATGTACCTGGGGATAATGTACCTGGGGATAATGTACCTGGGGATAATGTACCTGGGGATAATGTACCTGGGGATATTGTACCTGGGGATAATGTACCTGGGGATAATGTACCTGGGGATAATGTACCTGGGGATAATGTACCTGGGGATAATGTACCTGGGGACAATGTACCTGGGGAGAATGTACCTGGGAATAATGTACCTGGGAATAATGTACCTGGGGATAATGTACCTGGGGATAATGTACCTGGGGATAATGTACCTGGGGATATTGTACCTGGGAATAATGTACCTGGGGACAATGTACCTGGGGACAATGTACCTGGGGATAATGTACCTGGGGATAATGTACCTGGGGATAATGTACCTGGGGATAATGTACCTGGGGACAATGTACCTGGGGATAATGTACCTGGGGATACTGTACCTGGGGATAATGTACCTGAGGATAATGTACCTGGGGATAATGTACCTGGGGATAATGTACCTGGGGATAATGTACCTGGGGATAATGTACCTGGGGATAATGTACCTGTGATAATGTACCTGAGGATAATGTACCTGGGGATACTGTACCTGGGGATAATGTACCTGGGAATAATGTACCTGGGGATAATGTACCTGGGGATACTGTACCTGGGGATAATGTACCTGGGAATAATGTACCTGGGGATATTGTACCTGGGGATAATGTACCTGGGGATAATGTACCTGGGGATAATGTACCTGGGGATAATATACCTGCGATAATGTACCTGGGGATAATGTACCTGGGGATACTGTACCTGGGGATAATGTACCTGGGAATAATGTACCTGGGGATAATGTACCTGGGGATAATGTACCTGGGGATACTGTACCTGGGGATAATGTACCTGGGAATAATGTACCTGGGGATATTGTACCTGGGGATAATGTACCTGGGGATAATGTACCTGGGGATAATGTACCTGGGGATAATGTACCTGGGGATAATGTACCTGCGATAATGTACCTGAGGATAATGTACCTGGGGATAATGTACCTGGGGATAATGTACCTGGGGATAATGTACCTGGGGATACTGTACCTGGGGATACTGTACCTGGGGATAATGTACCTGGGGATAATGTACCTGGGGATAATGTACCTGGGGATAATGTACCTGGGATAATGTACCTGGGGATAATGTACCTGGGGATAATGTACCTGGGGATAATGTACCTGAGGATAATGTACCTGGGGATAATGTACCTGGGGATAATGTACCTGGGATAATGTACCTGGGGATAATGTACCTGGGGATAATGTACCTGGGGATAATGTACCTGCGATAATGTACCTGAGGATAATGTACCTGGGGATAATGTACCTGGGGATAATGTACCTGGGGATAATGTACCTGGGGATACTGTACCTGGGGATAATGTACCTGGGGATAATGTACCTGGGGATAATGTACCTGGGATAATGTACCTGGGGATAATGTACCTGGGGATAATGTACCTGGGGATAATGTACCTGGGGATAATGTACCTGGGGATAATGTACCTGGGGATAATGTACCTGGGATAATGTACCTGAGGATAATGTACCTGGGGATAATGTACCTGGGGATAATGTACCTGCGATAATGTACCTGAGGATAATGTACCTGGGGATACTGTACCTGGGGATAATGTACCTGGGGATAATGTACCTGGGGATAATGTACCTGGGGATAATGTACCTGGGGATAATGTACCTGCGATAATGTACCTGAGGATAATGTACCTGGGGATAATGTACCTGGGGATAATGTACCTGGGGATAATGTACCTGGGGATAATGTACCTGGGGATATTGTACCTGGGGATACTGTACCTGGGGATAATGTACCTGGGGATAATGTACCTGGGGATAATGTACCTGCGATAATGTACCTGGGGATAATGTACCTGGGGATAATGTACCTGCGATAATGTACCTGGGGATAATGTACCTGGGGATAATGTACCTGCGATAATGTACCTGGGGATAATGTACCTGGGGATAATGTACCTGGGAATAATGTACCTGGGGATACTGTACCTGGGGATAATGTACCTGGGGATAATGTACCTGGGGATAATGTACCTGCGATAATGTACCTGGGGATACTGTACCTGGGGATAATGTACCTGGGAATAATGTACCTGGGGATACTGTACCTGGGGATAATGTACCTGCGATAATGTACCTGAGGATAATGTACCTGGGGATACTGTACCTGGGGATAATGTACCTGGGAATAATGTACCTGGGATACTGTACCTGGGGATAATGTACCTGGGGATTATGTACCTGGGGATACTGTACCTGGGGATAATGTACCTGGGGATAATGTACCTGGGGATAATGTACCTGGGGATACTGTACCTGGGGATAATGTACCTGGGGATAATGTACCTGGGGATAATGTACCTGGGGATAATGTACCTGGGGATATTGTACCTGGGAATAATGTACCTGGGAGTAATGTACCTGGGGATAATGTACCTGGGGATAATGTACCTGGGTATAATGTACCTGGGGATAATGTACCTGGGGATAATGTACCTGGGGATAATGTACCTGCGATAATGTACCTGAGGATAATGTACCTGGGGATACTGTACCTGGGGATAATGTACCTGGGGATACTGTACCTGGGGATAATGTACCTGGGAGTAATGTACCTGGGGATAATGTACCTGGGGATAATGTAGCTGGGTATAATGTACCTGGGAGTAATGTACCTGGGGATAATGTACCTGGGGATAATGTACCTGGGTATAATGTACCTGGGAGTAATGTACCTGGGGATAATGTACCTGGGGATAATGTACCTGGGTATAATGTACCTGGGGATAATGTACCTGGGGATAATGTACCTGGGGATAATGTACCTGGGAGTAATGTACCTGGGGATAATGTACCTGGGGATAATGTACCTGGGTATAATGTACCTGGGAGTAATGTACCTGGGGATAATGTACCTGGGTATAATGTACCTGGGGATAATGTACCTGGGGATAATGTACCTGCGATAATGTACCTGAGGATAATGTACCTGGGGATACTGTACCTGGGGATAATGTACCTGGGGATAATGTACCTGGGGATAATGTACCTGGGGATAATGTACCTGGGGATAATGTACCTGGGGATAATGTACCTGGGAATAATGTACCTGGGGATAATGTACCTGGGGATAATGTACCTGGGAATAATGTACCTGGGGATAATGTACCTGGGGATAATGTACCTGGGGATAATGTACCTGCGATAATGTACCTGAGGATAATGTACCTGGGGATACTGTACCTGGGGATAATGTACCTGGGGATAATGTACCTGGGGATACTGTACCTGGGGATAATGTACCTGGGGAATAATGTACCTGGGGATAATGTACCTGGGAATAATGTACCTGGGATAATGTACCTGGGGATAATGTACCTGGGAATAATGTACCTGGGGATACTGTACCTGGGGATAATGTACCTGGGGATAATGTACCTGGGGATAATGTACCTGGGATAATGTACCTGGGGATAATGTACCTGGGGATAATGTACCTGGGAATAATGTACCTGGGGATACTGTACCTGGGGATAATGTACCTGGGGATAATGTACCTGGGGATAATGTACCTGGGGATAATGTACCTGCGATAATGTACCTGAGGATAATGTACCTGGGGATACTGTACCTGGGGATAATGTACCTGGGGATAATGTACCTGGGGATAATGTACCTGGGGATACTGTACCTGGGATAATGTACCTGGGGATAATGTACCTGGGACCTGGGGATAATGTACCTGGGATAATGTACCTGGGGATAATGTACCTGGGGATAATGTACCTGGGGATAATGTACCTGGGGATACTGTACCTGGGAATGTACCTGGGATAATGTACCTGGGGATAATGTACCTGGGAATAATGTACCTGGGGATAATGTACCTGGGGATAATGTACCTGGGAATAATGTACCTGGGAATAATGTACCTGGGGATATGTACCTGGGACAATGTACCTGGGGATAATGTACCTTACCTGGGATAATGTACCTGGGATAATGTACCTGGGGATACTGTACCTGGGGATAATGTACCTGGGGATAATGTACCTGGGAATAATGTACCTGGGGATAATGTACCTGGGGATAATGTACCTGGGAATAATGTACCTGGGAATAATGTACCTGGGGATAATGTACCTGGGGATAATGTACCTGGGGATAATGTACCTGGGGATAATGTACCTGGGGATATTGTACCTGGGGATATTGTACCTGGCAATAATGTACCTGGGGATAATGTACCTGGGGATAATGTACCTGAGGATAACGTACCTGGGAATAATGTACCTGAGGATAATGTACCTGGGGATAATGTACCTGGGGATAATGTACCTGAGGATAATGTACCTGGGGATAATGTACCTGGGGATAATGTACCTGAGGATAATGTACCTGGGGATAATGTACCTGAGGATAATGTACCTGGGGATAATGTACCTGGGGATAATGTACCTGAGGATAATGTACCGGGGATACTGTACCTGGGGATAATGTACATGGGGATAATGTACCTGGGGATAATGTACCTGGGGATAATGTACCTGAGGATAATGTACCTGGGGATAATGTACCTGAGGATAATGTACCTGGGGATAATGTACCTGGGGATAATGTACCTGGGGATAATGTACCTGGGGATAATGTACCTGGGGATAATGTACCTGAGGATAATGTACCTGGGGATAATGTACCTGAGGATAATGTACCTGGGGATAATGTACCTGGGAATAATGTACCTGGGGATAATGTACCTGGGAATAATGTACCTGAGGATAATGTACCTGGGGATAATGTACCTGGGGATAATGTACCTGGGGATAATGTACCTGGGGATAATGTACCTGGGGATAATGTACCTGAGGATAATGTACCTGGGGATAATGTACCTGGGGATAATGTACCTGAGGATAATGTACCTGGGGATAATGTACCTGGGGATAATGTACCTGGGGATAATGTACCTGGGGATAATGTACCTGGGGATAATGTACCTGGGGATAATGTACCTGCAATAATGTACCTGGGGATAATGTACCTGGGAATAATGTACCTGGGGATAATGTACCTGAGGATAATGTACCTGGGGATAATGTACCTGGGGATAATGTACCTGGGGATAATGTACCTGGGGATAATGTACCTGCGATAATGTACCTGGGGATAATGTACCTGGGAATAATGTACCTGGGGATAATGTACCTGGGGATAATGTACCTGGGAATAATGTACCTGGGGATAATGTACCTGCGATAATGTACCTGAGGATAATGTACCTGGGGACAATCAACCTGTGATAATATACCTGGGAAATATACCTGGGGATAATATTCCTGCGATACGAACATAAGAACATAAGAAATAGGAGCAGGAATAGGCCACTTGGCCCCTTGATCCTGCTCCGCCATTCAATAAGATCATGGCTGATCTTGGGCTCAAAGCCACTTCCCCGCCCGCTCCCCATAACCCTTCACTCCCTTATCTTGCAAAAATCTGTCTATCTCCACCTTAAGTGTAATTAATGACCCAGCCTCCACAGCTCTCTGGGGCGGAGAATTCCACTGATTTACAACCCTCTGAGAGAAGAAATTCCTCCTCATCTCAGTTCTGAGAGGGCGACCCTTTATTCTAAAACTATGCCCCCGAGTTCTAGATTTCCCCACGAGGGGAAACATCCTCTCTGCATCTACCCTGTCGAGCCCCCTCAGTATCTTATATGTTTCAATAAGATCACCTCTCATTCTTCTAAATTCCAATGAGTATCGGCCCAACCTGCTCAACCTTTCCTCATAAATCAACCCCCTCATCTCAGGAATCAACCGTGTGAATCGTCTCTGAACTGCCTCCAATGAAAGTATATCCTTCCTTAAATAAGGAGACCAATACTGTACGCAGTACTCCAGGTGTGGTCTCACCAATACCCTGTACAGTTGTAGCAGGACTTCCCTGCTTTTATACTCCAACCCCCTTGAAATAAAGGCCAACATTCCATTTGCCTTTTTGATTACTTGCTGTACCTGCAAGCTAACTTTTTGTGTTTCATGCACAATGACCCCCAGGTCCCTCTGAACTGTAGCATTTTGTAATCTCTCTCCATTTAAATAATAATTTGCTTTTTTATTTTTCCTGCCAAAGTGTATAACCTCGCACTTTCCCACATTATACTTCATCTGCCAAATGTTTGCCCACTCACTTAGCCTGTCTAAATCCCTTTGCAGATTCTTTGAATCCTCTGCACAACTTGCTTTCCCACCCATCTTTGTATCATCTGCAAACTTGGCTACATTACACTCGATCCCTTTATTCAAGTCATTAATGTAGATTGTAAATAGTTGAGGCCCCAGCACTGATCGCTGTGGCACCCCACTAGTTACCGTTTGCCAACCGGAAAATGACCCATTTATCCCGACTCTCTGCTTTCTATTAGTTAGCCAATTCTCTATCCATGCTAATATATTACCCCCAATTCCGTGAGCTCTTATCTTATGCAGTAACCTTTTATGTGGCACCTTATCAAATGCCTTCTGGAAATCCAAATACACCACTTCCACTCGCCCACCTTTATCTATCCTGCTTGTTACATCCTCCAAGAACTCCAGCAAATTTGTTAAACATGATTTCCCTTTCATAAAACCGTGCTGACTCTGTTAGACTGTATTATGATTTTCCAAATGCCCTGCTACTGATTCCTCAATGAAGGACTCCAGCATTTTCCCAACGACAGATGTTAGGTTAATTGGGCTATAGTTTCCAACTTCTGTCTCCCTCCTTTCTTAAATAGGGGTCTTACATTTGTTGTTTTCCAATCCGCTGGGACCTCTCCAAAGTCCAGGGAATTTTGGTCTATTGCAACCAATGCATCCACTATCTCTGCAGCCACTTCTTTTAAGACCCTGGGATGCAGGCCATCAGGTCCAGGGGATTTGTCGTCTTTTAGTCCCATTATTTTACCAAGTACTATTTCCGTAGTGATAGTGATTGTCTTTAATTCCCCCCTCCCTGTGGCCCCTTGATTATCCATTATTGGGATGTTGTTAGTGTCTTTTACCGTGAAGGTAGATACAAAATATTTGTTCAGAGTTGTTATATCCGTGTATCTTAATGTTGTGTCCTTCAATAATCCGACAACAGACTGCAGGGAATGATCAACAGGTGTTTACTGAATGAGGGTTCAAACTGCAACTGACTGTACAGATCACTACTCAGGGTTTATATACAGGTGTGGTCACTGCCGGTACTACAGGATACAGGAGCTGTAAAAAGTAGTTCTCCCCCTTAAAGGTACATACATTACAAGAGTCTCTGCCATTTCCCCGTTCCCCATTATTAATTCCCCAGTCTCATCCTCTAAGGGACCAACGTTTACTTTAGCTATCCTCTTTTTATATACCTGTAGAAGCTCTTACTATCTGTTTTAATATTTCTTGCCAGTTTACTCTCATAACTCATCTCTCTCTTTATTATTTTTTTAGTCATCCTTTGCTGGTTTTTAAAAGTTTCCCAATCCTCTGGTCTCCCACCAATCTTGGCAACATTGTATGCCTTTGTTTTCAATTTGATACCATCCTTTACTTCCTTAGTTAGCCACGGATGGTGCTCCCTTCTCTTAAAATCTTTCTTTCTCACTGGAATATATTTTTGTTGAGAGTTATGAAATATCTCCTTAAATGTCCGCCACTGCATTTCAACTGTCTTACCCTTTAATTTATTTTTCCAGTCCACTTTAGCCAGTTCTGCCCTAATGCCATTGTAATTGCCTTTGTTTAAGATCAGGACACTGGTTTGAGATACAACTTTCTCACCCTCAAACTAAATTTGAAATTCAACCATGCTATGTTCACTCTTTCCAAGAGGATCCTTTACTATGAGATCATTTATTAATTCTGTCTCATTACACAGTACCAGATCCAAGATAGCCTGCTCCCTGGTTGGTTCCATTACATACTGTTCCAGGAAGCCATCCCGGATGCACTCTGTGAACTCCTCCTCAAGGCTACCATGGCCAATTTGATTTGTCCAATCAATATGGAGATTAAAATCACCCATGATTATTACCGTACCTTTTTTACAGGCCTCCATTATTTGTTGATTTATACCCTGTCCAACAGTATTGCTACTGTTCGGGGGCCTGTAGACTACGCCCACCAGAGACTTTTTCACTTTATTATTTTTTATCTCCACTCAATCTGATTTGACATCTTGATCTTCTGAACCAATATCACTTCTCACCACTGCACCGATCCCACCCTTTACCAACAAAGCCACCCCACCTCCCTTTCCTTTCTGTCTATCCTTCCGAATTGTCAAATACCCTGGAATATTCAGTTCCCAGCCCAGGTCACCTTGCAACCACGTCTCTGTAATGGCGATCAGATCAGACCCATTTGTATCTATTTGTGCCGTCAACTCAACTATCTTGTTACGCATGCTGCGTGCATTCAGATTTAGAGCTTTTAACTTTGTCTTTATACCATTTCTCCTTGTTTTGGCCCCATTTTCTGTTGCACTCTTATTTTTAAACATTCTGGGGGAGAAATTCGGTATTGCCCCGTTTGGGGTGCGATCATCGGCCGGGCACAAAGTTTAGCGCCTGCCGCTAATTATCGCCTCCAACTGCAAACTTGACTTTTATCGCCCCTGGAGGTGATTGGAGCACTAAATCATGCGCTACACATCTGTCTTAAGGCGCAAAGGCCGAGGAGCGAGGCACTACCTCAGAGTGCTGGCGAACCTCATGTGATGTCAGTCAGCAGTGGAACACAGACACAATGGTGCCGGCCAGCTCTTAAAGGGGAGGCTCTCCATCCACACTTTTTCACCCAGAGGGTGGTTGGAATCTGGAACTCACTGCCTGAAAGGGTGGTAGAGGCAGGAACTGTAATGTATATACCTTTAAGGGGGGAACTATCTTTTACAGCTCATGTATACTGCAGTACCGGCAGTGACCACACCTGTATATAGCACTGAGTAGTAATCTGTACAGATCAGTTCCCGTGTGAGCCACGTTGAGTAAACACCTGTTGTATCGTTCTCCTGCAGTCTGTGTCGTATTATACACGGACACAACATTGGCGACAAGGCAAGTTCGAACCTACCTGCAACTCTGCATCACCTCCCGGGGATTCGTTCCTGGAGTTCAGTGGATTGGAGGTCAAGGCCAGAGACTCGGGCGTCGACCATGGGCAACCGCCCAGTCATCCAGCAGAGACTCGAGAATTGCGGGGGAGGCTGTCGAGAGCCAGGCTTGGCTTTCCAGTCGAGGTGGTCCAGCGAAACGGGCTGGCAACAGGTAGTGCGCAGACCCTTCCCGGACAGCGGCGGGCTAGAGCCCGACCGAGCGGCACAGCAAAGGGTCGAGCAGTGTCGACGGGGGAGAGAGAGAGAGGGCAGAGCGCACAGGGCGCAGCCGGTGTTCACGGGCCGAGCAGCGTCGAAGAGAGGGAGAGAGAGACGCGCAGAAACCCGCGAGGCGCCGCCGTTGCCATGAGGACCGCCGAGAGCAGCGTTGGCAGCAGCGCAGGAGAAGCGCGCGAAACCTACAGGGCACCGCCATTGCCACGAGAACCGCCGGGAGCAGCGTTGGCAGCAGCGGGGGAGGAAGGAAAGTGCAGGAGACGCCATTTTAAGCCATTGGGAGATGCCATTTTAAACCACACCCAAAATGCCGAAGAGTGGCAGTATCACTGATGTGCCTTCAATAACCACAAAACTAGAAGTTATTAACTTAAACAAGTTGGCTTTTAATCACTAAGATCAGAGCTAACATCTCAACACACCGACTGGCTCACAGGAATGAGTCATACAGATCCTGAGATCTTTAAGTAAGAGAAGTCAGGGGCGGAGCCAAGAGCCAAGACCTGGAACCTTCCAGGTTAGTCAGGAAAGAGGAAGTGAAACTATACACCGTGTGGGGGAGGGTAATATAAATGAGTGCAAAACGAATACAGGTAAGACAAACAGATTTCATTACATTCACCCCTTCTTTAGATTTAGTCCATCGGGGTGATGTTTCTTAAAAGTTGGTATAAGTGAGTCTGTCAGGAGGTTTTGCGGTTCTCAGTGATCGGCGCAAAGCCGGTTGGGGTACCTCTAGGGGAGTGGATTCTGGTTCCTCCGCTGTCCGGGCCTCCGCAGTGTCCACCAGGTTAAAGTTGGGTATTGATACCTCTGGGCGTCCTGTCTCTTTTTGGTGTAGGTCTTCCTCGGGTAGTCTCTCATCGTTCTCTCCGCTCCCCGAGGGAGCGAGGTCTTTTATGGAAACAGTGTCCTCTCGCCCGTCAGAGTATTCGATATAGGCGTACTGAGGGTTTGCATGGAGGAGCTGTACCTTTTCCACAAGGGGGTTCGTTTTATGGCCTCTCACGTGCTCCCGCAATAGTACTGTCCCTGGAGACGTCAGCCACGTGGGTAGAGATATGCCCGAGGTGGATTTCCGGGGGAAAACGAACATCTTTTTGTGAGGGGTAGCGTTAGTGGCAGTACATAACAGAGACCTTATGGAGTGGAGCACGTCTGGGAGGTCTTCCTGCCAGCGGGAGGTCGGAAGGCCTTTTGACTTTAAGGCTAACGTGACAGCCTTCCAAACAGTAGCATTCTCCCTTTCCACTTGCCCATTACCCCGGGGGTTGTAGCTAGTGGTTCTGCTAGTGGCTATCCCCTTTGAGAGCAAGAACTGGCGCAGTTCGTCACTCATAAATGACGTCCCCCTATCGCTGTGTATGTAGTTCGGCATGCCAAACATGCAGAATAGATTACAGAGACACTTGATGACCGTGGCACTGGTCATGTCTGGGCAGGGAACGGCGAAGGGGAAGCGGGAATATTCATCGATGATATTGAGGAAGTATACGTTACGGTCGGCAGAGGGAAGGGGTCCCTTGAAGTCCAGACTTAGGTGCTCGAATGGCCGTGTGGCTTTGATAAGGTGTGCACGGTCAGGCCTGTAGAAACGAGGCTTGCATTCTGCACAGATGCGGCAGGCTCTGGTCATTGCCCTGACCTCCTCGATGGAGTGGGGCAGATTGCGGGACTTTATAAAATGGTATAGTCGGGTGACCCCTGGGTGACAGAGGTCGTTGTGGAGACCCTGTAATTTGTCCGTATGAATGCTGGCACACGTTCCCCGCGATAGGGCGTCTGGGGGTTCATTAAGGGCTCCCGGCCTGTACATAATATCATAGTCGAACGTGGATAGTTCGATCCTCCACCTGAGTATTTTGTCATTCTTGATTTTCCCCCTTTGTTTGTTATTAAACATGAAAGCCACCAACCGCTGGCCGGTGAGCAGGGTGAAACGTTTGCCGGCTAGGTAGTGTCTCCAGTGCCGCACTGCCTCCACTATAGCCTGTGCCTCCTTCTCGACAGAAGAGTGCCTGATTTCAGGTCCCTGAAGGGTTCGGGAGAAGAAGGCCACAGGTCTCCCAGCCTGATTGAGGATCGCAGCTAAGGCAAAGTCTGACGCATCGCTTTCGACTTGAAAGGGAATGCTTTCGTCCACTGCACACAGTGCAGCCCTTTCAATGTCCTGTTTGATACTGGTGAAAACCTCCCGAGCTTCAGCTGATAGTGGGAAGGACGTCGATTTGATGAGGGGTCGGGCCTTATCAGAGTAATTGGGCACCCATTGGGCATAATATGAAAAAAATCCCAGGCACCTTTTTAAAGCTTTGGGATTGTGTGGCAGGGGCAGTTCCTTTAGGGGGCATAATCGGTCAGGGTCCGGTCCAATTACCCCATCTTCCACCACACAGCCGAGGATACAGAGACGGGTTGTGTTGAAGACACATTTGTCTTCGTTGTAGGTTAGATTCAGCTTTAGGGCAGTTTTTAAAAATCTCGCAAGATTTAGATCGTGGTCTTGCTGGTTGTGCCCGCAGATAGTGACATTGTCCAGATAGGGGTAGGTAGCTTGTAGTTTATTCTCGTCAACCATGCGGTCCATCTCACGTTGGAAGACCGAGACCCCATTTGTTACCCCGAAGGGCACTCTGAGAAAATGGTAGAGGCGTCCGTTCGCCTCAAAGGCGGTGTATGGGCGGTCCTCCGTTCTAATGGGGAGCTGGTGATACGCGGATTTGAGGTCGATAGTCGAGAAGACTCGGTATTGCGCAATCTGGTTGACCATTTCTGATATGCGGGGTAAAGGGTAGGCGTCCAGCTGGGTATAAATATCAACAGTCTGGCTGTAGTCAATTACCATCCGTTTCTTTTCGCTATTTTTAACTATGACTACTTGGGCACGCCACGGACTGGTACTGCATTCAATAATGCCTTCCCGCAGGAGTCTGTCCACTTCCGCCTTGATAAAGTGTCTGTCTTCCAGACTGTACCGTCTACTTTTGGTCGCTATGGGCCTACAGTTCGGAGCGAGATTAGCGAATAAAGAGGGCGGGCTGATTTTTAAGGTTGATAGGCCACAGACTGTGAGTGGCGGCTGGGACCCGCCATATGCTAGCGTGACACTTTCGTGGTGGCACTGGAAGTCCAGGCCCAAGATTACATTAACACAGAGTTCTGGCATCACGAGGAGTTTAAAATCCTTGTAGTCTGTGCCTTTTACAGTCAGTGTTACCACATAGTAGCCCAAAATGTCTGAAGTGTGGGGCTTAGCAGCCATAGCAATTCTGCTCCGTGTAGGGGTTACCGTTAATGAGTGCCGCCGTACCAGGCTAGGGTGGATAAAACTCTCGGTACTCCCACAGTCAATTAAACATTTCGTTAAATTCCCGTTTACCTGTATGTCCATCATGGATTTTGTCAACGGGTGTGGCCTGGATTGATCCACCGTGATCGAAGCCACTGTTGGGCCCTGGGCGGCCGTTGAGTCGGGAAAAGATGGCGGATCCCAAGATGGCGGCCCGCACGGAACGCACGAGGCGGTGACGGAGTTGGAAATCGGATTCCCCCTGCAGACTTTGCTAAAATGCCCCTTTTTCTTACATTTGAAGCATGTAGCGTCCTTCGCTGGGCATCGTTGTCTGGGGTGCTTGGCCTGGCCGCAGAAGTAGCATTTCGGGCCTCGAGACATTGCCGCTGTAGTAGGACTCCTGGGTGAACTTCTGTGTGGGGACTCCGGCAGCGTAGAGCTGGTCTGAGACCTGGATGGGGAAGATGGCTGATTCCAAGATGGCGGCCCCCTCGGCGCGCACGAGGCGGTGAGGGCCGTATGGCCGGAAGAATAAGAGTCAGAGTTTCTCTGGGCCACGTCCAACGATCGCGCAGTGGCCACTGCCTTTTTTAAGTCCAGGACCTCCTTCTCCAGCAGTCTCTGTCGGATATAATTCGATTTGAGGCCCGTGATGAAGGAATCGCGGACCAATTCGTCAGAGTACGCGTTGGCCGTCACGGCCTTGCAGTTACAGTCCCGGACCAGGTCCTTTAGGCCCTGTAAGAAATTGTCCATTGATTCCTCTGGTCGCTGCCTGCGTGTAGCCAGCAGATGTCTGGCGTACACTTCGTTTACCGGCCTCTGGTATTCGGCCTTCAGGATAGTGATGGCCTCCGTGTAAGAGGTGGCGTCCCGGATGAACGAATAAATCCGATGACTAACGCGAGTAGTCAGTAGACTCAGTTTATCTACCTCGCTAGCGGATGAGGCCCTCGCGAAGAGTTCGAAGCATTTGAGCCAGTGTCCAAATTGATTTGATGCTTCAGCAGAATGTGGATCCAAGTCCAGACGCCCTGGTTTTAGGAGTCGATCCATCCTAAAATTGATGTGCCTTCAATAACCACAAAACTAGAAGTTATTAACTTAAACAAGTTGGCTTTTAATCACGAAGATCAGAGCTAACATCTCAACACACCGACTGGCTCACAGGAATGAGCCATACAGATCCTGGGATCTTTAAGTAAGAGAAGTCAGGGGCGGAGCCAAGAGCCAAGACCTGGAACCTTCCAGGTTAGTCAGGAAAGAGGAAGTGAAACTATACACCGTGTGGGGGAGGGTAATATACATGAGTGCAAAACGAATACAGGCAAGCCAAACAGATTTCATTACAATCACCGCATTTGACAATGAAGTCGAAGATTGGACGACATATGTCGAACGAAGAGAGGTGTACTGCAAGGCAAATGAGGTGTCAGATGACAAGAAAGCATCGGTATTGTTAAATTTAATGGGTGCAAAGACGTATGGTTTATTAGGAAATCTAGTAACCCCAACGAAGCCAATGGAAAAGAGTTTTGAAGACATAGTAACGATACTACAGGAACATTTAAACCCCACACCGCTGCTGATAGCAGAAAGATTCAAGTTTCACAAACGGAACCAGCATAAGGATGAAAGCAATGCTGATTATTTAACAGAACTGCGCAAACTATCGAAACACTGCCAGTTTGGAGCGGGATTGGCAGATACCTTAAGGGACAAGTTTGTGTGTGGGCTTCAAAGTGAAGGAACCCAGAAACGGCTTTTATCTGAAAAGGACCTTACGCTGGAAAAGGCTTTCAGCATTGTGGTATCATATGAAGCAGCAGCACGGGGCGCTGCAGAGATACAACAGACACCGCAAGAATATGGCACAAATGAAATGTCATATAGAACAGAGAAGTGCTATCGCTGCGGCAGAACAACACACGACCAGAATGATTGCTGGTTCAAAGACAAAGTGTGCAGACAGTGTGGAAAAGTAGGACACATAGCACGAGTCTGCAGGTCGGGAAAAAAAACCAGCAATAAGAAACCTACCAAAGAAAAGTACAAGAAGGTGCATAAGATGACGGAGAATAGTTCAGACGAACAAAAGAGTGATAACGACTCCGAAAGCAGGGAACTGAGTTGACTGAAACTACATAATGTGATCACAACGGAGGATCACCGAACCATTTGGGTCACTCTCAAGATAGCAGGAGTCCAGGTAAAGATGGAATTGGACACAGGATCAGCCCTAACAGTCATAAACCGATGGGACTACGAGCGGCTATTCTCACACATACCCTTGAGAGACACAAAAATTATTTCGAAGACGTACACGGGGCAAAAAGTCTACCCCAAAGGAAAAATAAGGGTGACCGTTATATATAACGGTAAGGAAACACCAAAACTAGACCTGTATGTATTGCAAGATGGAGGGCCACCATTACTGGGACGTGAATGGATCCGGAAAATACAACTGGATTGGCATTCCATACAGGCACTGACTGTGGCTGACAAAAAGGATGACGACGTCACACCTGGGCGACTGTCAAAGGCCCTAACTGACGCAAAAGAAGTGTTCCAGCAAGGACTCGGAACACTAAAAGGCATGACAGCGACGATTAAAATTGAAGAAAACGCAAGCCCAAAATTTTTTAAGGCCAGACCGGTACCTTATGCGATCCGCCCAGCCGTCAAAGCAGAGCTGGAGAGTCTGGAACGTTCAGGTGTACTGTCCAAGGTAGACTGGAGCGAGTGGGCTACACCCATCGTCCCTGTGATGAAAAAGTCATTGAGCAGCACGCCTGGGGAACCAAGGAAGGTTCGCATCTGTGGGGACTTTAAGGTAACAGTGAACCCGGCCCTTCACACTGTACAATATCCACTTGCGCGGATTGAAGATATTTTCGCCTCGCTATCTGGAGGGAAACGCTTCACTAAGATTGATCTGGCCCAGGCGTATCTGCAAATGGAGGTAGAAGAAGCATCAAAAAAATATATCACAATCAACACCCATAAAGGTCTCGACCAATACAACCGGCTGGTATTCGGGGTAGCATCAGCTCCGGCTATTTGGCAGAGGGCAATGGAACAAGTCCTGCAAGGGATCCCAGGGACCCAGTGTTATGGGGTCATGATCACTAACCTCAGCCGAGCGTAACTACGCCCAGATTGACAGGGAGGCCCTCAGCCTAGTGTGAGGTGTGAAAAAGTTCAATCACTATCTGCACGGGCAGAAATTCACCTTGCTGACTGATCACCAGCCTTTTGTCTCCATTTTTAATCTGAAGAAGGGCGTTCCGGTGATGACTGCGCAACGACTACAAAGATGGTCACTTTTTCTAGGGGCGCACCACTATGAGTTTGAATATAAGGGCACGAAACAGCATGGAAATGCTGATGGGCTATCACGCCTGCCACTGCCTACTGCGGAGGAAGCACCAGCAGTGGATCCTGTCAAAATATTCCATTCGACTATAGTTGAATACCTACCGGTAACTAACGCTTGTATCGAAAAGGAAACCCGAAATGACCCGACACTGTCTCGGGTATATGATTTGACGGTGAAGGGATGGCCAGCACATGGCCACTCACTGTTGCCAGCATTCTCGACTAGGAGAGAACAGCTGTCAGTGTGCCGGGGGACCTTGATGTGTGGATCCCGAGTGGTAATTCCCCCCAAGTTAAGGGATAGAGGCCGAGAAATTCAGTGGGCCTTGCGCCCACTTTGCGCCTGAAGAGGTCTTTTGCGCCGGCGGGGTGGTAGCGCGGAAATTGAGTGCAGCGGTATTGGCGGCGGTAGCCGTTAGCGCTGCGCCGGGACCGATGATGTCATCGGTGTGCGCGGTGGCCCGTAACGCCCTGAAACCGCGCCGATCCCCATATTTATTGGCGGCCGCCTCCTCCGAAGTGGGCGCAAACAGCGACCAGAAAACGGGGCCGTCCTGCTGCCATAGTGGGGCGCTTTAAAGCGGAAGGTGCGGCCGGCCGCTTTTTCGGCGGCCGCCTGCCCGCACCTCCTTCCCCGGCCTCCTCCATCCCCCCCCCCGCGGCATTGCCGGCTGGTTTCCGTGGAGCCCGGCACTTCTCCGTTGTGCCGGGCTCTTTTGCCGGCACTCGCGATCGGGGCTCCGGCCGTTGCAGGCACCTCCCCCTTAAGAGAAGGAGGAGGCCTGCAGTACCGCAGCCTGCCGCACCGCATCGGCTGGCGCTGCGGCAACTAGCGCGCCGATATTCAGTTGCAGCGCCCCAAACGGAGGCGGGCACACCCTGGTATAGCGCCCGCTTCCGAATTGGGGCGCAGAAGATGAATATACGGCGTGCGCTAATGCCTCCCCGCCCAGCGCTAACTTTTGGGCGCGAGCGAGCTGCCCGCGCCCAAGTGAATTTCTAGGCCATAGTGCTCAATGAGCTTCATGAGGGTCATCTGGGAGTGGTAAAAATGAAAAGCCTAGCCAGGGCTTATGTGTGGTGGCCGGGAATCGATAAACAAATCGAGGACCTGACCAAGAGTTGCTCAGGATGCCAGAAAGTCCAAAATACACCACCACAGGCCCCGCTACACCCATGGGAGTGGCCCTCATCTCCATGGCAACGGGTGCATATTGATTTTGCTGGTCCATTCATGGACTCAATGTTTTTAATAGACGTGGATGCGCACTCGAAATGGCCTGAGGTCATCAAAATGTCCTCCACCACCACGGAGAAAACTATTGCAGTCCTACGGACCATTTTTGCCAGAAATGGCTTGCCAGAACAGATTTGCTCCGACAACGGACCACAGTTTGTGTCCGAAGAGCTCCAGAGGTTCTTGAAAAAGAATGGGGTAAGGCATTACACATCCGCCCCGTATCATCCAGCCACAAATGGATTGGCTGAGAGGTTCGTACAAACCTTTAAGAAGGCAATAAAGGCTATGTACAATGACAACATTCCGCTGCAGCACAAGGTGGACAATTTCCTGTTCGCCTACCGGAATGCGACACATGCAGTCACCAACCAGGCCCCAGCCATGATGTTCTTTAACCGAAGGTTAATATCTCACCTGGACTTGCTCAGACCAAACGTACGAAGAGATGTTGCGAGTAAGCAATTCCAGCACATCCATGAGAAGCCAACAAGGAGCTTCAATGGAGGGCAACCAGTCTTGGCCCGCGACTACCGAACAGAAAAATGGCAGCCAGGAACGATATGCACACGGCAGGGCCCACTAATGTACACAGTGGACGTTGGGGAGAGCATCGTGAGACGCCATGCTGACCAGATCCTAGAGTCACAGGAACAAGTCAACCCCATGCCTCGCCCATACGTACCTGGTGATGAACCCGACGTACAGGTCGCATCTACCCCAGAAACAGTAGCATCGGAAGCTGATGAACCAACCGACGACAGGGGGCCAGAATCGCCTCCGCACCAAGAGCAAGACACTCGGGAAAGGCGCTATCCAGAAAGGATCAGGAAGCCTCCCCAAAAACTGAATATATAAATAGAATATTTTCAGCTAATGTTGCATGTTAAAAGTGTTAATTGTAATTAGTTTGATATTTAATTGTTAAATGAGTGTTATGGTACTGTTAATCTAAAAGGGGAGGAATTGTCATGTATATAGCTTTAAGGGGGGAACTATCTTTTACAGCTCATGTATACTGCAGTACTGGCAGTGACCACACCTGTATATAGCACTGAGTAGTAATCTGTACAGATCAGTTCCCGTGTGAGCCACGTTGAGTAAACACCTGTTGTATCGTTCTCCTGCAGTCTGTGTCTTATTATACACGGACACAACAGGAACCCTCACAACATTCAAGAAGCATTTGGATGAGCACTTGAAATGCCATAGCATACAAGGCTACGGACCAAATGCTGGAAAATGGGATTAGATTAGACAGGGCTTGATGGCCATTGCGGACGCGATGGGCCGAAGGGCCTCTTTCTGTGCTGTATAACTCTATGGGGGAGAAATTGGGTGAGTAGCGCCACCTGTTAGCGCCTAAAGAGGCAGTCAGTGGCTGTAGCGCCACTGGCTGCGTCTCCCGCGATATTCAGTAGGGGCGCTAATGGTGGCGTTAGGCTTTTGCGCTGCGCCGCCACCGATGACGTCATCGGTGTGCGCAGCGCCCCATTCCTGCCCCGTTCGCGATATTTGGTTCCATTTGTCTAGAACGCCGCCCATTAAATGTCAAAGAGCCCATGATACCTCACCATATCCCAGACAGGCCCTGGTAGGTCGCGGCAATGGATCTGTTCACATGGAACAACGAGGACTACATAGTGACTGTTGATTACTACAGCAGATTTTTTGAATTGGACAAGCTTCACAGCACCACATTGCAGCTGTGATCCACAAGCTAAAGGCAGCCTTTGCCAGGCATGGCATTGTAGAGACCTTAGTCTCAGAGAATGGCCCCCAATACAAATCAAAAGAGTTCGAGTCGTTTGCCAAGGCATGGGATTTCACACATGTCACATCAAGCCCACATTACCCCAAAGTAATGGCCTTGCTGAAAAAACTGTCCAGATTGCAAAAACACTCATGGACAAAGCCAAAGCGGACAAAAGAGACCCCTACATCAGTCTCCTTGAGTACCGCAACACTCTGGTTGACAACTTCAAGTCACCAGCGCAGCTGTTGATGAGCCGCAGACTTCGCTCAATCCTTCCAAGCACCAACCAGCAGCTGCAGCCAGAGGTCATCAGTTGCAAGCAAGTGCATGCTAAACGTGTACAGAGACAGCAACACCAAAAGAGATACTATGACAGGTCAGCTAGACTACTGCCGCCGCTGCACAATGGAGAATCCGTCAGAATCCAGGAGCATGACTACTGGAAGCCAGCAGTCGTCATCCAGCCAGCTGACACTGAGCGATCGTATCACGTCCGCACCCCAGAAGGACAGGTGTACCGCCGCAATCGCAGGCACCTCCTGAACACCAAGGAACAACACCGTCATTCCGACGAGAGGATCAGTGCAACAGAGTGTGATGAACAGAGCAATACACAAAACACATCATACTTACCTGAACCTAAACCTGAACCTGATTTGGTGACCGATTGAGGAGCATGCTCAGTTCCATACCACACAAGGTCAGGATGAGAGGTCAAGCCTAGAGTTATCCTTGACTTGTGAACTGCCAAAGGGTGTAGGCGGATCGCTGCCCTAAAAAAAACTGTACATCGTTATTGAAACGTTGAGATGTTTTCAGTGCTAGTTAAATGTTGAGTTTACTTATAAGTTGATGCTACTGAGAACATTATGTAGAAGAAAGGTTCAAAAGTAATGCATAACATTTTTCTTTTAAAAGAAAGGGGATGTAACATTTGCATATTGATTTATCATTGGCCCGCAGGCATCTGTAAGGAATACCTATTATATTCACGTGACCACATGCTGAGTTGTCATTGGCCTGCAGGCATCTGTAAGGACTGCTATTGTTTAGAAGACCCAGGGGTCCTAACTCCATCTTGTCCACACGGTGCTGTATGTATGTTTGAGTTCGCAGACCTGATGCTTCATTAAAATAGTTTAAACTGTAATACTCCGTTGTCCTGCAATTTATTATTTTTGTACAAAGTGTGCAAAACAAGACACTCTCGACTGACGTCATGATGGGCCGGCGCAGGAGATCGTGGCAGTAGTGTTTAGCGTCGCCGCAAAATGTCTAGTTAATTTTGTGAGCGGCGCAAATATCGCCACGCACGGGCGTTAGTTGCTTTGCGCCCCATTATCACCCTCTTAAGGTGCTAACGGGAGGCGCAATCCAACCGAATTTTTCCCGCTCTGTCCCTTCCTGTCACACTCTGGTTATTATTTCCCCCATCTCTAGCCTGCTCTCTTGCTTTCTCATTTTGCATTGACTTTTTAAATTCCCGCTCACCTGGATCCTCCTGCAATAATGTACCTGAGTATAATGTACCAGGTGATAGTGTACCTGGGGACAATCAACCTGCAATAATATACCTGGGGATAATATACCTGGGGATAATGTACCTGGAGATAATGTTCCTGCAATAATGTAACTGGGGATAATGTACATGCGATAATATACCTGGGGATAATGTACCTGGAGATAATGTTCCTGCAATAATGTAACTGGGGATAATGTACATGCGATAATATACCTGGGGATAATGTACATGCGATATTTTACCTGGGGATAATGTACATGGAGATAACGTTCCTGCAATAATGTACCTGGGGATAATGTACCTGAGGATAATGTACCTGCGATAATGTAGGGGATAATGTACCTGAGGATAATATACCTGCGATAATGTACCTGGGGATAATGTACCTGGGGATAATGTACCTGAGGATAATATACCTGCGATAATGTACCTGGGGATAATGTACCTGGGGATAATGTACCTGAGGATAATATACCTGCGATAATGTACCTGGGGATAATGTACCTGAGGATAATGTACCTGAGGATAATATACCTGCGATAATGTACCTGGGGATAATGTACCTGAGGATAATATACCTGCGATAATGTACCTGGGGATAATGTACCTGAGGATAATATACCTGCGATAATGTACCTGGGGATAATGTACCTGGGGATAATGTACCTGAGGATAATATACCTGGGGATAATGTACCTGGGGATAATGTACCTGAGGATAATATACCTGCGATAATGTACCTGGGGATAATGTACCTGCGATAATGTACCTGGGGATAATGTACCTGCGATAATGTACCTGGGGATAATGTATCTGAGGATAATATACCTGCAATAATGTACCTGGGGATAATGTACCTGCGATAATATACCTGCGATAATGTACCTGGGGATAATGTACCTGCGATAATGTACCTGGGGATAATGTATCTGAGGATAATGTACCTGGGGATAATATACCTGCAATAATGTACCTGCGATAATGTACCTGGGGATAATGTATCTGAGGATAATGTACCTGGGGATAATATACCTGCAATAATGTACCTGGGGATATTGTACCTGCGATAATGTACCTGGGGATAATGTACCTGGGGATAATGTACCTGGGGATAATGTACCTGCAATAATGTACCTGGGGATAATGTACCTGCGATAATGTACCTGGGGATAATGTACCTGGGGATAATGTACCTGCGATAATGTACCTGGGGATAATGTACCTGGGGATAATGTACCTGGGGATAATATACCTGCAATAATGTACCTGGGGATAATGTACCTGGGGATAATGTACCTGGGGATAATGTACCTGCGATAATGTACCTGGGGATAATGTACCTGCGATAATGTACCTGGGGATAATGTACCTGCGATAATGTACCTGGGGATAATGTACCTGCGATAATGTACCTGGGGATAATGTACCTGGGGATAATGTACCTGAGGATAATGTACCTGCGATAATGTACCTGAGGATAATGTACCTGGGAATAATGTACCTGGGGATAATGTACCTGGGGATAATGTACCTGGGAATAATGTACCTGGGGATAATGTACCTGGGGATAATGTACCTGAGGATAATGTACCTGCGATAATGTACCTGGGGATAATGTACCTGGGGATAATGTACCTGGGGATAATGTACCTGCGATAATGTACCTGGGGATAATGTACCTGCGATAATATACCTGAGGGTAACGCACCTGCGATAATGTACCTGGGGATAATGTGCCTGTGATAATATACCTGGGGCTAATATACCTGCAATAATGTACCTGGGAATAATATAACTGGGGTAATGTACCTGGGGATAATGTACCTGGGGATAATGTACCTGTGATAATATACCTGGGGATAATGTACCTGTGATAATATACCTGGGGATAATGTACCTGGGGATAATGTACCTGGGGATAATGTACCTGGGGATAATGTACCTGTGATAATATACCTGGGGATAATGTACCTGAGGATAATGTACCTGGGGATAATGTACCTGTGATAATATACCTGGGGATAATGTACCTGGGGATAATGTACCTGGGGATACTGTACCTGGGGATAATGTACCTGGGGATAATGTACCTGGGGATAATGTACCTGGGGATATTGTACCTGGGGATAATGTACCTGGGGATAATGTACCTGGGAATAATGTACCTGGGGATAATGTACCTGGGGATAATGTACCTGGGGATACTGTACCTGGGGATAATATACCTGGGGATAATGTACCTGGGGATAATGTACCTGGGGATAATGTACCTGGGGATAATGTACCTGTGATAATATACCTGGGGATAATGTACCTGGGGATAATGTACCTGGGGATAATGTACCTGTGATAATATACCTGGGGATAATGTACCTGGGGATAATGTACCTGGGGATAATGTACCTGGGGATAATGTACCTGGGGATAATGTACCTGGGGATACTGTACCTGGGGATAATGTACCTGGGGATAATGTACCTGGGGATAATGTACCTGTGATAATATACCTGGGGATAATGTACCTGGGGACAATGTACCTGGGGATAATGTACCTGGGGATACTGTACCTGGGGATAATGTACCTGGGGATAATGTACCTGGGGATAATGTACCTGGGGATAATGTACCTGTGATAATATACCTGGGGATAATGTACCTGGGGATATTGTACCTGGGGATACTGTACCTGGGGATAATGTACCTGGGGATACTGTACCTGGGGATAATGTACCTGGGGATAATGTACCTGGGGATAATGTACCTGGGGATAATGTACCTGGGGATAATGTACCTGGGGATATTGTACCTGGGGATAATGTACCTGGGGATAATGTACCTGGGAATAATGTACCTGGGGATATTGTACCTGGGAATAATGTACCTGGGGATATTGTACCTGGGGATAATGTACCTGGGGATAATGTACCTGGGGATAATGTACCTGGGGATAATGTACCTGGGGATAATGTACCTGGGGATAATGTACCTGGGGATATTGTACCTGGGGATAATGTACCTGGGGATAATGTACCTGGGGATAATGTACCTGGGGATAATGTACCTGGGGATAATGTACCTGGGGATATTGTACCTGGGAATAATGTACCTGGGAATAATGTACCTGGGGATAATGTACCTGGGGATAATGTACCTGGGGATACTGTACCTGGGGATAATGTACCTGGGGATAATGTACCTGTGATAATGTACCTGGGGATAATGTACCTGGGGATAATGTACCTGGGGATAATGTACCTGGGGATACTGTACCTGGGGATAATGTACCTGGGGATAATGTACCTGGGGATAATGTACCTGGGGATACTGTACCTGGGGATAATGTACCTGGGGATAATGTACCTGGGGATAATGTACCTGGGGATAATGTACCTGGGGATAATGTACCTGGGGATAATGTACCTGGGGATATTGTACCTGGGGATAATGTACCTGGGGATAATGTACCTGGGGATACTGTACCTGGGGATAATGTACCTGGGGATAATGTACCTGGGGATAATGTACCTGGGAATAATGTACCTGGGGATACTGTACCTGGGGATAATGTACCTGGGGATAATGTACCTGGGGATAATGTACCTGGGGATAATGTACCTGGGAATAATGTACCTGGGGATACTGTACCTGGGGATAATGTACCTGGGGATAATGTACCTGGGGATAATGTACCTGGGAATAATGTACCTGGGGATAATGTACCTGGGAATAATGTACCTGGGGATACTGTACCTGGGGATAATGTACCTGGGGATAATGTACCTGGGGATAATGTACCTGGGAATAATGTACCTGGGGATAATGTACCTGGGGATAATGTACCTGGGGATAATGTACCTGGGGATAATGTACCTGGGGATATTGTACCTGGGGATAATGTACCTGGGGATAATGTACCTGTGATAATGTACCTGGGGATAATGTACCTGTGATAATGTACCTGGGGATAATGTACCTGGGGATAATGTACCTGGGGATACTGTACCTGGGGATAATGTACCTGGGGATAATGTACCTGTGATAATGTACCTGGGGATAATGTACCTGGGGATAATGTACCTGGGGATACTGTACCTGGGGATAATGTACCTGCGATAATGTACCTGGGGATAATGTACCTGGGGATAATGTACCTGGGGATAATGTACCTGGGGATACTGTACCTGGGGATAATGTACCTGCGATAATGTACCTGGGGATAATGTACCTGGGGATAATGTACCTGTGATAATATACCTGGGGATAATATACCTGGGGATAATATACCTGGGGATAATATACCTGGGGATAATGTACCTGTGATAATATACCTGGGGATAATATACCTGGGGATAATGTACCTGCGATAATATACCTGAGGGTAACGCACCTGCGATAATGTACCTGGGGATAATGTGCCTGTGATAATATACCTGGGGCTAATATACCTGCAATAATGTACCTGGGAATAATATAACTGGGGTAATGTACCTGGGGATAATGTACCTGGGCGGGTGTGTTTCATTTACACACTATTGGTGAGAAGAGGTTTAATGATGTCTTCCGTTAGCTGTGCCTCACCACCAGGAACCAGGCTGAAGGATCCTGCTTTGTTCCCAGTAACCAGTGTTGCTATGGGCAACCAAGTGGGGGCTTTAAATAATGCTAGCCTCACTTGAACAACGCGTCCTACGGCCCCCTGCTGAGCACACAGCCTGTCAGCAGCTTGCTCAGCGTTGGGCTGGGCACTGCTATTATTATAATTAGCAAGCTGTACCAATTTTACATGCTGCCTTCACTCCTTTCAAAGGGCACGAGCCAATCACACATCACGCTCCCTGTGCTAGCTTTTGGGCCTATTCCAATTTCACCCCCAGGGTTTGTACGCGGAGTCAGAGTTTGTATGCGGGGTCGGGGTCAGGGTTTATATTCGGGGTCAGGGTTTATACTCGGGGTCAGGGTCAGGGTTTATACTCGGGGTCAGAGTTTATACTCGGAGTCGGGGTCAGGGTTTATACTCGGGGTCAGGGTCAGGATGTGCTCGGGGTCAGAGTTTATACTCGGGGTCAGGGTCAGGATGTGCTCGGGGTCAGGGTCAGGATGTGCTCAGGGTCAGGATGTGCTCGGGGTCAGAGTTTATACTCGGGGTCAGGGTCAGGATGTGCTCGGGGTCAGGGTCAGGATGTGCTCGGGGTCAGAGTTTATACTCGGGGTCAGGGTCAGGATGTGCTCAGGGTCAGGATGTGCTCGGGGTCAGAGTTTATACTCGGGGTCAGGGTCAGGATGTGCTCAGGGTCAGGATGTGCTCGGGGTCAGAGTTTATACTCGGGGTCAGGGTCAGGATGTGCTCGGGGTCAGGGTCAGGATGTGCTCGGGGTCAGAGTTTATACTCGGGGTCAGGGTCAGGATGTGCTCAGGGTCAGGATGTGCTCGGGGTCAGAGTTTATACTCGGGGTCAGGGTCAGGATGTGCTCGGGGTCAGGGTCAGGATGTGCTCGGGGTCAGAGTTTATACTCGGGGTCAGGGTCAGGATGTGCTCGGGTCTGTACACTCAGGGAGTGTCAGGTTCCAGGGTTGGGAAACTATTGATGAAATGATGGTTCTGCAGAGCCGCTTTGCAGGCAGCAGATCCCCTGGCTCCAGACTGGAGCTGCATATCAATGAGATGTGAGGCTGTGAGCTGGCTCCAGTGTTTCATCTGCTGAAGGGAGGCTTTATTTCACTCCAGTGTCTGCTCTGAATGCTGGGAGGGGAATGTGGTTCTTTAATTTTGCTGAATAAATGATGACTTGGAATATTCTGCAGATCCGTTCAGTGACGCAGTGAGTGTGCGAGCTCACTATCTCACTAACATAATGTGTGCAGGGTCAGGAGTCTGTGGGTTAAAGGCAGTCGGTGCAAACATTTATCAGCCATCCTGTCACACAATGTCTGAGGCACTGTGGGATCGATCTGGAACATTCTCAGTGCTGCGCATCTCAGCTCTAACTCTTAATGGAACATCGTATAACATGGCGTTCTGTGATTGCAAAATGTTTTCAGAAAATATTAAAGGGACGTTTGCACTTTGCTTCGAAGTCAAGCCCCTCCTGGCAATGGCTTTTCTCTAAATCTGTCAACAAGGAGCAGCCCCACCCCTTAGGTTAGGTTAATAGTTGGTACACTTCACTTGATGGTGCACGGAGGTTATGCTGGTGATAAACCTAGCAGAATTAAATTTCTTCCAACTAATCTATGTGGGACAGTTAGAAGCAAGCTCATTTATACCGTGGAAACCCTACACATGGAAATAGATTCCAAAGCTCCTTTCCTGCATGTTAATTAAAGGGGACAAGAAAGTGAACATAAGGTCACATGGGACTCAAATCCACTTTTCCAAATATTTTAAGTAGTAATTTGACAGGATTTGCATTTAATATTTATATTTCCAACATATGTGAGCATTGTCTGGCATTTTTGATTTGATATTTCCTATATACGAGGGTTTGGTTCAGGATTTGAACTTGTCAACATATATGGACTAGAGAAGCTGGGGCTGTTCTCCTCAGAGCAGTGAAGATTGAGAGGAGATTTGATAGAGGTGTTCAAAATCATGAGGGGTCTAGACAGAGTAGATAGAGAGAAACTGTTCCCATTGGCAGAGGGGTTGAGAACCAGAGGACACAGATTTAAAGTGATTGGCAAAAGAACCAAAGGCGACATAAGAAAAAACTTATTTATGCAGAGGGTGGTTATGATCTGCAATGCATTGCCTGAAAGGGTGGTGGAGGCAGACTCAATCATGGCTTTCAAAAGGGAATTGGATAAGTACCTGAAGGAAAAAAATTTGCAGGGCTCCGGGGAAAGGGCGGGGGAGTGGGACTAGCTCAAGTGCTCTGGCAGAGAGCCGGCACGGGCTCGACGGGTCCTTCAGTGCTGTTACCGTTCTATGATTCTATTCTATGGGTGCGAAATACGGTTACGCTCCACTTCCTGGTGGGGCAGTAACCGAGGAGGCTCCTCCAGAGGCGCTAACGGCAGGCGCAACAAAGGAGCTGAATTCCTAACCCATATGAATGTGAAACTGGAATTTTACCTTAATAGAGGCATTAATTTTATGATGACATTATACCATGGTTGTGAGCCAAGTGTTAGACATGGTTCAGTGGTAGCACTCTTGCTGCTTAAATGAGAAGGTTGTGGATTCAAGCCCAACTCCAGAGACTTGAGCACAGAATCTACACTGACGCTCCCAGTGCAGTGCTGAGGGAGTGCTGCACTGTCGGAGGGGCAGTACTGAGGGAGTGCTGCACTGTCGGAGGGGCAGTACTGAGGGAGTGCTGCACTGTCGGAGTGGCAGTACTGAGGGAGTGCTGCACTGTCGGAGGGGCAGTACTGAGGGAGTGCTGCACTGTCGGAGGGGCAGTACTGAGGGAGCGCCGCACTGTTGGAGGTGCTTTCAAATTAGATGTTAAAACTGAGGCCCCATCTGCCCTCTCAATTGGACATAACAGATCCCATGGCTGTTATCCCTCATCCAATAACACCAAACAAAATTATCTGATCATTAATATTGATTTTTGTGGGATTTTGCTGTGTGGAAATTGGCTGCCATGTTTCCCTACATTATGATAGTGACTACATTTCAAAAGTACTTGATTAGCTGTAAAGTGCTTGAGGAGGCCCTGAGGTGGCAAAAGGTGGTATAGAAAAGCAAGTTCTTTCTTTCATTCAATAAAGTCATTTTGATAGCTGAACTTTGCTGAGAGCAACCAACTAAATGTGATTTCTAATAGAAAACCAAGTACTGATCGATTAAAATATTCACAATGCGGATGTGAATGTGGAGTTGGCATAAATCTACTATTAACTAAATTGTGGCTCCCAACCATTGGGTTCTTGTCAGGTATTCAGGTGGTGTTTACACTATAATGATCATGGTTTCACTTTACACCAGCACTAAGCTTGTAGTGTAAATGCTCCTTCGAGGTTGAGAAGCCCCTTTTACAGGTTACTACTGTCTGTTGTAGCTAAAGGAGTTAAAAGCTCTGTATTCATGTGATTTTTCTATACACAACACATCTAACTAGGGAAAGAGCAGGGGGAGTGGAACTAATTGGATAACTCTACCAAAGAGCCAGCACAGGCACGATGGGCCGAATGGCCTCCTTCTGTGCTATAAGATTCTATGATAATGTCCTGCTGGAGAATATTGAGCCCAAACACCAATCATTAAGCCCAGACAGTCAGCTCATACTGAGGGCGCTGGGCTAAGATTGCTTTGAATTAGGTGTGAGCGAGATTTCAGTGATGAAAGATGATGATCAAATGACAAATGCATATTATATTCATAGGATTGACCCAAGTATCTTAAAAATTTTGACCCAAATAAGAATTATTGCATAGGCCCAAATATTTTTGTACCAGAAGGAAGCGCTAATGTGGGCCAATTAGAACAGGTTGTAAAGTGCCATGTACCAGGACTGGGGAAGAGACGGGTGGCTGCACCCAATGAAATCCTCCTCTTGGACCAGGAAAACCTCAGCCAAACCAACTAAATATTTCAGGAAATAAAGCAAATGACTTTGTCATGGATCGAACCAATAACGGTTACGTTTTGTTTTCACTATTTCTCAGGTTTTCAGTTCCACTAAGTAATAAGTAATAATTAACGGGAACAGAGTGGTTATGTCACTGGGCTAGTAATTCACAGGCCTGGACTGATGATCCAGAGACATGAATTCAAATCCCACCACGGCAGCTGGGGAATTTAAATTCAGTTAATTAAATAAATCTGGAATAAAAAGTTAATATCAGTAATGGTGACCATAAAACTATCGGATTGTCGTAAAAACCCATCTGGTTCTCTAATGTCCTTTAGGAACAGGGAAGGAATTCTGCTGTCCTTACAGACCCACAGCAATGTGGTTGACTCTTAACTGCCCTCTGAAATGGCCGAGCAAGCCCATCAGTAACAAACTACAGAAAACAATCATAAGAATAAAACCAGATGGACCACCCGGCATTGACCACGACAACGCACCACCAGCCCAGTTGACCCTGCAAAGTCCTCCTCACTAACATCTGGTCAAAATTGGGAGAGCTGTCACACAGATTAGTCAAGCAACAGCCTGATGTAGTCATACTCACAGAATCATACCTTTCAGCCAATGTCCCACCGGCAGGTCAGACCCACCAGAGGTGGTGGTACAGTGGTATACGGGAGGGAGGCAGTGATCCTGGAAGTCCTCAACATTAACTCTGGACCCCATGAAGTCTCATGGCTTCAGATCAAGCATGGGCAAGGAAATCTCCTGCTGATTACCACCTACCGCCCTCCCTCAGCTGATGAATCAGTGCTCCTCTGTATTGAACAACACTTGGAAGAAGCACTGAGGGTAGCAAGGCACAGAATGTACTCTAGGTGGGAGACTTCAATGTCCATCGCCAAGAGTGGCTCCGTAACCTCACTACTGACTGAGCTGGCAGAGTCCTGAAGGGCATAGCTGCCAGACGGGGCCTGCGGCAGGTGATGAGAGAACCAACACAAGGGAAAAACCTACTTGACCTCATCCTCACGAATCTGCCTGGCACAGATGCATCTGTCCATGACAGCATTGGTAGCAGTGACCACTGCACTGTCCTTGTGGAGACGAAGACCCGCCTTCACACACAGATACCCTCCATCGTGTTGTGTGACACTACCACCGTGCTAAATGCCATAGTTTCAGAACAGATCTAGCAGCTCAAAATTTGGCATCCATGAGGTGCTGTGGGCCATCAGCAGCAGCAGAATTGTGGCAGAAGATCAGCCATGATCTCATTGAATGGCGGAGCAGGCTCGAAGGGCCGAATGGCCTACTCCTGCTCCTATTTCTTATGTTTTTATGTTCTTACACGTGGCCCAATACAATCCATAATTGGACACCTCACTGGCCACTCACATTGAAGAGAATCACAACCAATCAATGACCCTGCAACCTCCCCTTCACAAAGGCTTGAGAGACAGTTATCAATCAAAGTTGCTGCCCAGGAGACAGATTCCTTGTTCTGTGCCACGGGATGGGACCACCCACAACATCAGTCAACACCCGATCAGTTGACAGCTGCCTGTCTCATAATTACACTAAATAAACAGCCATTCAGCAATATTGGATCAATCTTTGACAATTACAAAGGTGTTTGCGATTTAATGCGACGGCCCAGGTCGATTTAAACAGTTAACAACTCCAACAATCAGTGGGTGAGCTTTTGAATATCACAGCTTGTGGCAAGTTCTGCAGCCAAGCTGTAGGAGCTGAATTAATGGATTCCTGTTGAGAAAACCTTTGAGACACTTTGGCTATTAACCTCTTGAATGCTGTTTCCAGTAATGCAAATATTCAAGTTACAAATTGGTAACAATGAATTTAACCAAATTATTTTTGTGCATCAAAAAGTAAATAATTTTGTCACAGACTGTTCGGTATAATTACCAACGAAAGGCCAAAGACAAATCCAAGTGTTTTTCCTCATTCTCGGGATGTGGGCATCGCTGGCAAGGCCAGCATTTATTGCCCATCCCTAATTGCCCTTGAGAAGGTGGTGGTGAGCCGCCTTCTTGAACCGCTGCAGTCCGTGTGGTGAAGGTACTCCCACAATGCTGTTAGGGAGGGAGTTCCAGGATTTTGACCCAGCGACGATGAAGGAACGGCGATATATTTCCAAGTCAGGATGGTGCGTGACTTGGAGGCGTTCCCACGGCATTGCTGCTCTAATCCTTGGTGCTGAAGGTCGCGGGGGGCGAGAGGTGCTGTTGAAGTAACCTTAGCGAGTTGCTGTAGTGCATTCTGTTGATGGTACACACTGCAGCCATGGTGCGCCGGTGGTGGAGGGAGCGGATATTGAGTCCATTGGCACTGATCACACAAACTGTTCAAATCACGATTGTGTCAAACTTCTTGAGTGTTGCTGTGGCTGCACCATCCAGGCAAATCATAGAACAGAATCATAGAATGGTTACAGCGCAGAAGGAGACCATTCGGCCCGTCGAGCCCGTGCCAGCTCTCTGCAAGAGAGCATTTCAGCTAGTCCCACTCACCCGCTCTTTACTCGTAGCCCTGAAAAATGTTTTCCTTCAGGTACTTATCCAATTCCCTTTTGAAAGTCACAATTGAATCTGCCTCCACCACCCTCTCAGGCAGAGCATTCCAGATCCTATCCACTCGCTGCATAAAAACATTTTTCCTCGTGTTGCCTTTGGTTCTGCTGCTAATCACCTTAAATCTGTGTCCTCTGGTTCTCGACCCTTCTGCCAATGGGAACAGTTTTGCTCTATCTACTCTCTCTAGGCCCCTCATGATTTTGAACACCTCTATCAGATCTCCTCTCAATCTTCTCTGCTCTAAGGAGAACAAACCCAGTTTTTTCAGTTTATCTACATAACTGAAGTCCCTCATCCCTGGAACCATTCTTGTAAATCTTTTCTGCACCTTCTCTAAGGCCTTCACATCCTTCCTAAAGTGCAGTGCCCAGAATTGGACACAATACTCCAGTTGAGGCCAAATCAGTGTTTTATAACAGTTCATCATAACTTCCTTGCTTTTGTACTCTATGGGCTCGATTTTCAGTGTGCCGTGGAGTCGGGATTGGAGGCGTGCGGGGGGTTAAATTCCCGAAATCAGGGGTCCCAACCCCATCCCGCCCCCAACCCGCCTCCATGCCAGTTTCAAAGGAGGCGGGTACCCGACCCACACTGGGACCTGCCTCCCCGAGGCGGGAAGCGATTAGTGCCAATTAACTGCCTGTTAACAGGCAGTTTTTAGCCTAATCCCTATTTTTAAGCTTGAACTGTGGGATTCCCGACGGCTCCAAACCACACCAGGTTAGAGGAGTCAGGCCGTCGGGTTGAAGGGCTTGGAGGGGTCAAGATGTCGGTGTTCAGGTGAATGATGTGTGCATGAGTGCAAAGGTAAGTGTGTTTGGTGTGTCTAAAGTGATTAAAGAAGTGTAAATTACCTTTTCTTACCTTTTCAGCCTTCCTTCCTTTAGGTTCGGGGAGTCCCTCATCTCACCGGCACAGAAAGCAGAATGGCCGCGAACTGTCAAAAGTGACAGCCTGCAGCTTTCTGTGCCGGAGAGATTTCTAACTGAGTCTGTGGAGAAGGACTCATGTTAGAAGTAAGACTGTCGGCGTTTGACAGCTTCAAACAGCTGTGAAACGCTGATATTTCATCTGTCAAAACCTCTTGACAGATGAAATTTCAGCCTGTGATGTCACCTGTTGTCGGGTGGCCCTTAATTGGCCTGCTGAGCCCGCTGGGCAGGCTCAACAAGATCAATCAAGTTAAAATCGCGTGGATTGGCCGCATTTCGATGGAGGCAGGACTACAACCCCGAAAGTTGTAGTCCCGCCTCCTAACTGACTCCTGAATGAAAATCCAGCCCATGCCTCTATTTATGAAGCCCAGGATCCTGTATGCTTTTTAACCGCTTTCTCAGCCACCTTCAATGATTTGTGTACATATACCCCCAAGTCTCTCTGTTCATGCATCCCTTTAGAATTGTACCCTTTAGTTTATATTGCCTCTCCTCACTCTTCCTACCAAAATGTATCACTTCACTCTTTTTGGCGTTAAATTTCATCTGCCATGTGTCTGCCCATTCCACCTGCCTGTCTCTGTCCTCTTGAAGTCTATCACTATCCTCCTCACTGTTAACTATATTTCCAAGTTTTGGGTCATCTGCAAATTTTGACATTGTGCCCTGTATACCCAAGTCCAAGTCATTAATATACATCAAGAAAAGCAGTGGTCCTAGTACCAACCCCTGGGGAACACCACTGTATACCTTCCTCCAGTCCGAAAAACAACCATTCACCATTACTCTCTGTTTCCTATCACTTAGCCAATTTCGTATCCATGCTGTCACTGTCCCTTTTATTCCATGGGCTTCAACTTTGCTGGCAAAGTTGATGGAGAGTGTTCCTTCATACTCTTGACTTCATCCTTGTAGATGCTGGAGAAGCTTTGAGGAGTTGTAGCTGTACTGGAACAGCTTGGCTAGGGGTGCGGCTAGCTCTGGTGCACTGGTCATCAGCACTACAGCCGGGATGTTGTCAGGACTCACAACCTTTGCTGTGTCCAGTGAAATAGGTCACTTCTAAATATTGCAAGGAGTGGACATAATTGGCTGGACACTGGCATATATGATGGTGGGGCCTCAGAAAGAGGTCAAGTAGGATCCTCTGCTCAGCAATTTTTGCTGAAGACATTTGCAAACACTTCAGCCTTGTCTCTTCTGCTGATGCGCTGGGCTCCACCTTGGATGAGGATTTGGATGTTCATGGAGCCTCATCCTCCATTTAGTTGCCTGATTGTGCACCACCATTCATGACTGTATGTAGCCGGACTACTGAGCTTTGTTCTGATCCATCAGTTGCAGGAGCACTTAGTTCTGTCTCTCACCTGTTGATTTCGGTGTTGAGTGTGCAGGTAATCCTGTGCTGGTGCCTCATTCTAAAGGTGCAGCTGCTGCTGCTCCAGGCACGGCCTTCCACACTCTGCATTGATCCAGGGTTAGTTTCTTGGCTTGACGGTGATCACAATGTGAGTGATATACCGGGCCTTGAGGTTATGCATTGTGGTGGAACACAATTCTGCTGCTGATGGCCCACAGCGCCTCATGGATGGCCAGTTTTGGGCAGTGAGAGGTAACATGTAAGAGTTAACGAATGTGATTTAGAAGCTAGAAGTGAAGGACATGAGGTCAGAAGGAGATAACGACCATCTTGAACAAGAGGATTTTTTGTGTACAATTTGGCTGTTGTGTTTCATGACAGGATCTACACTCCAAACAAAACATTGACTGGCTGTGAAGCAACATGGGGCCATGAAAAACACCTTGTAAATGCAAACTCATTCTTTTAACATGAATGTTTAAAAGACATGACGAACAAATACATGATTGATTGCAGGGCAGGATGTTGTCCTATTAACAGGAACCATTGAAACAAATTACTGATGAAAGTGAAAAGGGAAGCTTGCAATTGTTAAGGAGAACAACAATAGATAACAGGACCTGGTGATACTGCACCCTGGAAAGTTTAAAGATGTTTTATAAGTGACTACAATGTCTGCTGGACCTACACAGTGGAAAAGCTGAGGGCGCGAGCTTGCCAGCCCTGGGGAGGCGGGTATGGAGGCGGTACTGCCGGGAAAATGGCAGAATTTGAGGGCGGGTGTCCAACCCGCCTCCATGCTATCTTGTCAGGAGGCGGGTAGCCATCCCGCGCCGGGTCCCGTCTCCTTGGAGGCAGGAAGAGATTACAGCCACTTAACTGCTTGTTAACAGGTATGTGAACAGGCCGATAAGAGGATTATCCCCATTTTGCCCACACAAGTGCTGGCTTCCCAAAGGCTCCGAACCCCACCATGGTCACCGAGGCGAGTAGTGGGTCTGCGGGGGTCGGAGGGGTCCAAAAGTGTGCTGTGGAGGTAAGTGATGGGTGCAAGTGTGGAGAGGTGAGTATCTGAGGTAAGTGGAAAGTGTTAGAAAAGTGTACTTACCTTTGTTTCTTCCTGCAGGCTTCAGTCGGTGGGTATGCGGAGAGTCTCGCACCTCCGCGGTAGAGATGACAGATGGCCATTGCATTCTCCAATGCAACAAACATCTCATTTCTGCAAAAGAAAGAGGTTTGATAACTACAGAAATGTCACTGTTTGACAGCTTCACAGAGCTGTCAAACGATGACAATTCATCTGTCAACATTTTTTTCTGCAACCGGCTGGGCGGGCTTAACAAGGTCAATCAAGGGAAAATAGCGAGGGTTGGCCACAAGTCGATGGAGGCGGGACATCGAACCGCCAAGCAGCAGCCCCGCCTCCAACGCTCCCCCATTGGCAAAATCACCCCGAGTCTCAGTAATAGCTTCTAGAGATGGTGCAGAATGGGTTTCAGGATTCGCAGATGGATCCTTGAATTAACTGATCGAAGCAAGTGTCACTCTTTGAATAATTAGCTGTGATCCCTAATAAAAATGTTACATTGAAAAGTTGACAACAGAGTTAGTAATTTATCAGAGATAAAATAAGCCAATTGCTAGGTTATGATAAAGAGAGGCCAGAGCAGAACTGGGCATTCAGACCTTCATTATTCACACCGGAGTTAGTTTCAATGTAATATTGTCGGCCACCTAGAGTTAAAAGTCAGAACTAATTTCACCACTTCAGTCAATGCTGTTTGATAGTTACAGAGGCCACAATTACATAAGGTGTTGAATAATTCGTTACCTGATCACAGGCCCATGATACTGAAGTGAGACATTCTCACTGCCGTCTATTGGTTTTAAATGGTTTATTAATTAATTGATTGAGGATTTATTGATGTGGACTATTCATTGGATTTATTGGTTTATTATATTTGCATTCATTCTCAATGTATTCTTGTATTCTTCCACGTTGTGTGTTTAATATGAGTTGAATGGTTTGATTTACTGTGTGACCAGTGTGCTGTGTGTCCTCTGCAATTCGATTACTTGATTTATTCTCTATGTATTTAGTACAATATCAATTTATACTTGGGTGATTTTATTATTTGACGTTTTATGTAATCACTGTTCTATTATGGCTTGACATTGTGAAGTTATATCTCTGATTATCCTTCTGACTGAGGTAATCAAAGCAACGTGCTTTGATAATTCCCAATGGTTAACGCAGCAGTGCAGTGGGAATGGAGGGAAGTCTCAAACTTGCTTCCATCACAAAAGGGGGATTTGCAAGAGAGGTTCAAATTAGAGGCAATTATTCCAGGGCATGTAATTGCCATTCTGTGCACAATGCTGTTGTACCAGCGAGACTGACCATTGAATATAACAAAGGTACCAGAATAAATTCACTGGTATTGGACTGATTGCCCCGTGGAGATTCTCACCACATTTGGGTTCCAGCTCTGTCTGGAGGTATTCCTGGAGGTGTAACATCTGGGCACGGGACATCTGTACATTTTATTGCATTTACTTTATAAAGCTCAGCTCCAGTACTGACAACTTCTGCTTGCTGATTCGTGACGGCAGCGGTTGTGCAAGAAGTTCCGAGAATCAGGAGGAGGGGAAACTGAGGGAGGGGAAACCGAGGGAGAGAGAAACCGAAGAAAAGGAAACCGGGGAAGAGGAAACTGAGGGAGAGGAAACCGAGGGAAGAGAAACTGAGGGGGAGGAGGACAAGGGAGAGGAAACTGAGGGAAACACAGGATAACTTACACAGGAAACACAGCATAAATTACACAGGAAACGCAGGATAACTTACACAGGAAACACAGCATAAATTACACAGGAAACACATGATTAATTACACAGGAAACTCAGTAAAAGTTACACAGGAAATACAGGATACATTACACAGGAAACACAGTACAAATTACACAGGAAACACAGTATAAATTACACAGGAAACACAAGATAAATTATATAGGAAACAGTAAAAATTACAAAGGAAACAAAATAAATTACTCAGAAAAAACAGTAAAAATTACAGAGGAAATACAGGATAAATTACACAGGAAACGCAGAATAAATTACACAGGAAATGCAGTATAAATTACAAAGGAAACAAAATATAAATTACTCAGGAAACACAGAGTAAATTACACAGGAATCGCAGGATAAATTACACAGGAAAGGCATGATAAATTAAACAGGAAACACAGTATAAATTACACAGGAAATGCAGGATAATTTACACAAGAAACACAGGATAAATTGCACAGGAAACACAGTATAAATTACACAGGAAACACAGTATAAATTACACAGGAAACACTGTAAAAATTACACAGGAAACACAGGGCAAATTACACAGGAAACAGGATAAATTACACAGGAAACACAGTATAAATTACACAGGAAATGCAGGTTAATTTATGCAGGAAACACAGGTTAAATTACACAGGAAACACAGTATAAATTACACAGGAAACACAGTAAAAATTACACAGGAAAATCAGTATAAATGACAGAGGAAACACAGGAGAAACCACACAGGAAAAGCAGGATAAATAACACAGGAAATACAGTATAAATTACACAGGAAGCAAAGCATAAATTACACAGGAAACACAGGGTAAATTACACAGGAAACAGGATAGATTACACAGGAAACACAGGATAAATTACACAGAAAACACAGTATAAATTACACAGGAAACAGAATAAATTACACAGGAAACACAGGATAAATTACACAGGAAAAACAGTATAAATTACACAGAAAATGCAGGTTAATTTATGCAGGAAACACAGGATAAATTACACAGGAAACAGTATAAATTACACAGGAAACACAGTATAAATTACACAGGAAAATCAGTATAAATGACAGAGGAAACACAGGAGAAACCACACGGGAAAAGCAGGATAAATAACACAGGAAATACGGTATAAATTACACAGGAAGCAAAGCATAAATTACACATGAAACACAGGATAAATTACACAGGAAACACAGGGTAATCTACACAGGAAACCAGATAAATTCCACAGGAAACACATGATAAATTACACATGAACACAGTATAAAATACACAGGATACACAGGTTAAGTTACACAGGAAACACAGGGTAAATTACACAGGATAAATGTGACAGGAAATACGGTATAAAATACACAGGACACACAGGATAAATTACACAGGAACCACTGGATAAATTACACAGGAAACGCAGTACAAATTACACTGTAAATGCAGGATAATTTATGCAGGAAATGCAGTATAAATTACACAGAATGTACACGATAAAATTCACAGGAAATACAGAGTAACTTACACAGGAAACACTGGATAAATTATACAAGTTACACAGGAAACACTGGATAAATTACACAGGAAACACAGGAAAAATTACACAGGAAATGCAGTATAAATTATACAGAAAACATACGATAAAATACACAGGAAAGACGGGATAAATTACACAGGAAACACAGTATAAACACAACGGAAACACTGGAAACATTACACTGCAAACACAGGATCGATTACACAGGAAAGCCAGGATCAAATACTCAGGAAACACTGGATAAATTACAAAGGAAACACAGTATAAATTACACAGGAAACACAGGATAAATTACACTGGAAACACTGGATAAATTACACAGGAAACACAGGAAGAATTACACAGGAAACACAGTGTAAAATTACACAGGCATCACAGTATAAAGAACACAGGAACCACAGGATAAATTGCACAGGAAACACTGGATAAATTACAGAGGAAACACAGGATAAATTACACAGGAAACACAGGATAAATTACACAGGAAACACAAGATAAATTACACAGGAAACACAGGATAAATTACAGAGGAAACACGGGATAAATTACACAGGAATTACGGGATAAATTACACAGGAATTACAGGATAAATTGCACAGGACACACTGGATAAATTACACAGGATAAATTACACAGGAAATACATAATAAATTACACAGGAAACACAGTATTAATTAAGGAGGAAACACAGTAAAATTACACATGAAACACAGAATAAATTACACAGGAACACAGGGTTATTTACACAGGAAACAGGATAAGTTCCACAGGAAACACAGCATAAAATACACAGGAAACACAGGTTAAGTTACACAGGAAAATCAGTATAATTTACACAGGAAACACGGGAGAAATTACACAGGAAATGCAGGGAAAATAACACAGAAAACACAGCATAAATTACACTGGAAACACAGTATAAAATACGCAGGAAAGACGGGATAAATTACACAGGAAACACAGTATAAAATACCCAGGAAACACAGGATAAATTACACAGGAAGACAGTGCAAATTACACAGGAAACACGGTTAATTACACAGGAAACACATGGTAAATTCCACAGGAAACACAGGATAAATTACAGAGGAAACACAGTATAAATTACACAGGAAACACAGGATAAATTACTCAGGATAATCAGTGTAAATTACACACGAAACACAGGAGAAATTACACAGGAAATGCAGGAAAAGTAACACTGGAAACAGAGCGTAAATTATCTAGGAACCACAGTACAAATTACGCAGGAAATGCAGGATTAATTACACAGGAAGCACAGGATAAATTACACAGTATATATTATACAGGAAACACAGGATAAATTAAACAAGAATGACAGGGTAAATTACACAGGTAACACAATATAACATACTCAGGAAACACAGGATAAAATACACAGGAAACACAAGAAAAAACCACAGGAAACACAGCATAAATTACACAGGAAACACAGGGTAAATTACACAGGAACAGAGGGTAATTTACACAGGAAACAGAATAAGTTCCACAGGAAACACAGCATAAAATACACAGGAAACACGGTTTAAGTTACACAGGAAAATCAGTATAATTTACACAGGAAACACAGGAGAAATTACACAGGAAATGCAGGGAAAAACACAGTAAACACAGCATAAATTACACAGGAAACACAGTATAAAATACACAGGAAATTGAGGATTAATTACACAGGAAGCACAGGATAAATTACACAGTAAACACAGCATAAATTACACAGGAAACACAGGGTAAATTACACAAGAGTGACAGGGTAAATTACACAGGACACAAAGTAAAACATACACAGGAAACAGGATAAACTACACAGGAAACACCGTGAATTACACAGGAAACACAGGGAAAATTACACAGGGAACACAGTATAAAATACACAGGAAATGCAGGAGTAATTATACAGGAAGCACAGGATAAATTACACAGTAAGCACAGTATAAATTGCACAGGAAACACAGGATAAATTACACAAGAATGACATGGTAAATTACACAGGATACACAGTATAACATACACAGGAAACACAGGATAAATTACACAGGAAACACTGGGTAAATTACACAGGAAATTCTGGATAAATTACACAGGAACCACAGAATAAATTACACAGGAAACGCAAGGTAAATTGCATGGGAAACGCAGTATAAATTACTCAGGGAGCACAGGATAAAGTCCAGCAGAAACACTGTATAAATTACACAGGTAACACAGGAAAAATGACACAGGAAACAGGATATATTACACAGGAAACACAGGATGAATTACACAGCAAACACAGTAAAATTACGCTGGGAAATGCAGGTAAATTGCACAGGAAATGCAGCTAAATTACAGAGGAAATTCAGGATAAATTACACAGTAATCACAGTATAATTTACACAGGAAACACAGTATAAATTACACAGGAATCACAGTATAAATTACACAGGAAATTCAGGATTAATTACACAGGAAACAGAGGATAAATGACACAGGAACACAGGATAAATGACAGGAAATGCAGGATAAATTACACAGGAATCACAGTATAAATTGCACAGGAAACACAGTGTAAAATACACAGGAAACATAGGATAAATTACACAGGAAATAAATGGTAAATTACACAGGAAATAAAGGCTAAATTACACATGAAACACAGGATAAATTACACAGGAAACACAAGCTAAATTACACAGGAAAGGCAGTGTAATTTACACAGGAAACAGGATAAATTACACATGAACACAGTATAAAATACACAGGATACACAGGTTAAGTTACACAGGAAACACAGGGTAAATTACACAGGATAAATTACACAGGAAACACAGTATAATATGCACAGGAAACACAGGATAAATTACACAGGATACATTACAAAGGTAACACAGGATAAATTACACAGGAATCACAGTACAAATTACACAGGAAATGCAGGATTAATTACACAGGAAACACAGGATAAATTACACTGGAAACAAAGCATAAATTACACCGGAAACACAGGAAAAATTACACAGGAAAAACAGTATAAAAACACAGGGAACACAGGATAAATTACACAGAAAACACAGTGTAAAATACCCAGGATACAGAGGGTAAATTACACAGGAAAAACTGCATAAATCCTCAGGAAACACAGGACAAATTACACAGGAAACACAGTATAAAATACACAGAAAACACAGGATAAATTACACAGAAAACACTATCAAATATACAGGAAACACAGGGTAAATTTCACAGGAAACACAGGGTAAATTACACAGGAAACAAAGGATAAATTACACCTGAAACACTGGATAAATTACACATGAAACACAGGACAAATTACACAGAAAACACAGTATAAAATACACAGGATAAATTACACAGGAAACACAAGATAAATTACACAGGAAACACAGGATAAATTACACAGGAAACGCGGTATAAATTACACAGGAATCAGAGTATAAATTACACAGGAATCAGAGTATAAATGACACAGGAAACAGGATATATTGCACAGGAAACACAGGATGAATTACACAGCAAACACAGTAAAATTACACTGGGAAATGCAGGTAAATTGCACAGGAAACGCAGCTAAATTACAGAGGAAATTCAGGATAAATTACACAGTAATCACAGTATAGTTTACACAGGAAACACAGTATAAATTACACAGGAATCACAGTATAAATTACACAGGAAATTCAGGATTAATTACACAGGAAATAGGATAAATGACACAGGAACACAGGATAAATGACAGGAAATTCAGGATTAATTACACAGGAAACCGAGGATAAATGACACAGGAACACAGTATAAAATACACAGGAAACACAGGATAAATTACACAGGAAATACATGGTAAATTACACAGGAAATGGAGAGTAAATTACACAGGAAGCAAAGGATAAATTACACAGGAAACACAAGACAAAAAACATACGAAACACAGTATAAAATACACAGGAAACACAGGGTAAATTACACAGGAAACACAGGGTAAATTACACAGGAAATGGAGGATAAATTACACAGGAAACACAGGGTAAATTAGACAGGAAACAGTATAAATTACACAGGAAATAAAGGCTAAATTACACATGAAACACAGGATAAATTACACAGGAAACACACGATAAATTACACAGGAAAGGCAGTGTAATTTACACAGGAAACAGGATAAATTACACATGAACACAGTATAAAATACACAGAAAACACAGGATAAATTACACAGGAAACACTGTATAAAATATACAGGAAACACAGGGTAAATTACACAGGAAACAAAGGATAAATTACACCTGAAACACTGGATAAATTACACATGAAACACTGGAGAAATTACACAGAAAACGCAGTATAAAATACACAGGAATCACAGGATAAATTACATAGGAAACACAGGGTAAATTACACAGAAAACACAGGGCCCTAGAAATTCGGTTGGTAGCGCCAGCGATTAGCGCCTAAAGAGCCCGAGAATTGGGGCGTTACCCAATGTTTGGGCGGGCGCAGTGGATATAACGCCACCTCCCATATTGAGTATTCTTTTAGCGCCGGCGCTAACACTTTGCGCACGCCTGCGGGCACAGGCAGATCATGACGTCATTTCAGTGTGCAACGCCTTTTTGGTGCCCTGGGCCGGATATTCGGTGGCGCCCGGAACCTTTGCGCCTAGCGCTGTTAGTGACAGTTCGATGGAATGCTACCAGGCCCTTCTCGTAGTCGGGGGGCGCTATTTAAAGGGGACAGCTCTAGTATAAAAGCTGCAGCCACTTGGCCTGTTCATTGTGATCGTTGCTGGAGAGAGTTGGTGAGCTACTGTGGAGCAGATTTTTTGGAATTTAGTCTTAGAATACTTGGGGCCTTCAAACCTGTCCGGAGCAGTTGGAGCGCTACACCTAACAGCGTTTGGACCGACTGGCATCGGAATGGGAGCTGCTTTGGATGGCAACGTCCTCATGGGTGGACACTGTGAAGGGGCAGAGAGACGGTGGGAGAGAGGGCCGGGATTGGCCAGAAGGAGGAGGGGCAATGGAGGTCGGCCAATCCGAGGGTACGCTGCGAGGGTATTCAGGCAGCAGTTCTTATACCTTGCATTGTCGGAGGAGCAGTGTGTGCGAAGGCTCCGATTCGGGAAGGAGGTTGTAACTGAGCTGTGCCACCTGCTTGCTCAGGATCTGCAGCCGCGTCTATGGTGCAGGACCTCTCTGTCGGTGTCCATTAAAGTGACTGTTGCCCTCAATTTCTATGCCACCGGATCCTTTCAGGCAGCCACTGGGGACATTGCGAATATCTCTCAGTTTGCAGTCCATTGTTGCATCCGGCAAGTTACAGCTGCCCTTTATAGACGAAGGCGTCAATTCATCAACTTCCCTCTGAGCCTGGAGAAGCAGGCGGAGCGCGCGCAGGGCTTCGCTGCTATTGCGGACTTCCCCGTGGTGCAGGGGGTGATTGATTGCACACACGTGGCTTTGTGGGCACCATTGCTCAATCCTGAGGACTTCCACAACCGCAAGGGGTTCCACTCCCTCAATGTGCAGCTGGCCTGTGACCACCGCCAAATGATCATGGCAGTCAACGCCCAATTCCCAGGGAGCAGCCACGATGCCTTCATCCTGCGGCAGACCTCAGTTTGTGACCTTTTTGAGGGGCCGGCTCACCCACGAGGCTGGCTTCTTGGGGACAAGGGCTATCCTCTCTGCCCATGGCTCATGACACCACTCCGTGTGTCCGCCACCCCAGCAGAAGAGCTGTACAACAGCAGCCATCAGGCGACCAGCAACATTGTAGAGCTCACTTGGTGTGCTCAAACAGCGTTTCCGCTGTCTGGACCATTCGGGGGGAGCCCTGCAGTACTCGCCGGAGCAAGTGGGTCACATCGTCGTCGTCTGCTGCATGCTCCACAACTTGGCGATTCGACGCACCCAGCCAGTGCCAGCTGTCCCTCAAGGTCCAGCAGAGCAGGCGGACGAGGAGGAGGAGGAGGAGGATGAGCAGGCGGACGAGGAGGAGGAGGAGGAGGAAGATGGGAGGGCTCTTGAAAGTGGAAGGGCCATCTGTCAGAGGCTCATCAGGACTCGATTCCAGGCCCCTCTGGCGGAATGATGGGTGTCATTCGTCCTGCGCACTTCGGATCTTTGAAAGGCTCTGAAGGCCAGCATGACAGGGGGGCACGGTGGCATAGTGGTTAGCACTGTTGCCTCACAGCGCCAGGGACCCGGGTTCAAATCTGGCCTCGGGCGACTGTCTGTGTGGAGTTTGCACATTCTCCCTGTGTCTGCGTGGGTTTCCTCCGGGTGCTCCGGTTTCCTCCCACAGTCCAAAGATGTGCAGGTTAGGTTGATTTGGCTATGATAAATTGACCCTTAGTGTTAGGGGATTAAATACGTGGGGTTACGGGGATAGGGTGGGATATGTGTCGGTGCAGGCTGGATGGGCCGAAATGGCCTCTATCTGCACTGTGGGGATTCTGTGATTCTGTGATGACTGTAAATAGTTACGTGTACCATTGCAAATTAAAACTTTTCTTTATTGTCACAAAAGTCCTTCCTTCCAGCATAACAACGTCATGTCAACAGAAACCATAACTAACAAAATAACAGTTAACTCTTCGGCAAAGCCACAAAACTAAACAAACCATTTCCAACAATCACAACAGGTGAGGGAGTCCTTGAATTTGGCCAAAGAAACGTCTCAGCACCTTCCTCTACTGCTGGTCCCTTGATGGAGAACGACTTCTCTTTCGCGGTCGGCCCCTTCCCTCCCTGCTGCTCCTATGTAATTGAACCACAGTGGCGGGGTCAAGGCTGGGGGACGCCTGCTGACTGTGTGGAAGCGCAGAAGCCCCTAAGGGACGGCCTGGCCGACCTCTGGTCTTGGAGGGTGCGGACGCAGGCTGCTTGATCTGAGCATGGCTGGAAGCAGTGTGCCCTGCAGGTGGTGGCAGCTGCACTGCAGACGTACCAGCGGTGGCATGAGCAATGGTCACCTGCCGAGAGAGGACACCTGCACCATGGTCGGACGACACACTGGCTCTCTGAGGGGACCGGTTCGGCTCAACCGCCACAATCGCCTGCTCCACTGATTCCTGGCCTTGTATGGTACTGGAAGGGCCCAGGGTGATCCTAGCTGATGCAGATAGGGTGGCTGCAGTGAGAGTTCGTGTTGCCTCAATCTGGGTGTGGACGAGGCCAGCAAGTGACTGCATGGCAGCAGTGAGGACCTGTGTGGCAGGTGCCAGTGCTTCGGAGAAGCCCTGGACAGTTCTTTCCATTGCTTCGGACAAGGCCGGAGCAGTCTGTTCCACTGCCTCGGACAAGCCCTGGACAGACCTTTCCAGGGATTGTCCGAGGCTCTGAACAGTCCTTTCCATTGCAGCCTCGAAGCCCTGGACAGCCCTCTCCATAGCAGCCTCGAAGCCCTGGACAGTCCTCTCCATTGCTGCCCTGAAGCCCTGGACAGTCCTCTCCATTGCTGCTCCAAAGTCCAACACACTCTTTGCCAGTGTTTCTATCGACTGAGGCATCCTCCCCACTGCAGCCATCAGCTCAGTGTGCCTGAGCCGGGCCTGGGTGCTCATTTCAGCAAGGCTACGCACCTCCTCTGCACTCTGTGCAGCAGTCATCACTCCCTGCCTTGCCCTTCGGGGAGCCGGTGGCCGAACTTGCCTACCCCCCCGCCCCCCGCGCTGCTGCATGCCGCTTGTTCCGGCAACTGGCTCATCAGCAGAGCACCCCCCCTCCCCTCCAGGGAACTACCATCCCCAGTCTGCAGATCTGTACGCTCCCCTGAAGTTGGAACGGATGCTCCGGCTTCCTCCTGATCCTCGCCTCCGGAGGCACTGGCACTGGCAGCTTCAGGGCGCAGATCCTGAGTTGGTGATGCAGCATCTGAAAGCAGGGAGGTGGAAGAGTGGCTTTAGCAAAAGGTCAGGTTGGCGGCAAGGCATGCCAGATTGCGGCAAGGCTCTGACATGGCTGCACACTGAGAAAGCATGCTGGTGGGAGGACCAAGTGGAAGGAGACAGCTGAAAAAGGTGAGAGCCTTACCCTCGCTGTCGAGAAGGGGGTCGGCAGCTGCAGTGGTAATGGGACCACTCAGACGTCCTCCAAGAATCTGGTGCACTCTCTCCTCGAGATCCGTGAGAGTGACCACTTGTGGAGGTCCGCCACCGGTTCGACGCTGGTCCTTTCGGATCGTCGCCAGCTTGGACTGCAGGGGAAAGAAGGGGAAGCTCTGTTACATGATGCCTTGAGAGATCATCTCATGCCCCCCATGGTGCAAGAGCCCTTACATGATGCCTTGAGAGATCATCTCATGCCCCCCATGGTGCAAGAGCCCTTACATGATGCCTTGAGAGATCATCTCATGCCCCCCATGGTGCAAGAGCCCTTACATGATGCCTTGAGAGATCATCTCATGCCCCCCATGGTGCAAGAGCCCTTACATGATGCCTTGAGAGAGCATCTCATGCCCCCCATGGTGCAAGAGCCCTTACATGATGCCTTGAGTCAAATGTGCATGTGTGTGGCCAGAAAGGGCCATGGGTGCTTGCTGACAGATGGCCATTGGGGCATCATGGCAACAGGGTGCGCAAAGTCAGGTGCAGATGGAGGGAATCAGAAGTTTGCATAAACAACACTCACCCTAACGACCCGAGTGAGGTCGTTGAATTTCTTCCTGCACTGAACAGGGCTCCTGGTCGCCATGCTGCTGGAGTTGACCCTCTGAGAAACATCCCTCCAAGCTCGGCGGTAATCCTTTTGATTCAGCCTCCTGCCATTGTCAGGATACAGAACATCTCGACGGCGCTCCACTGCGGACACCAACTCCTCCAGAGCCTCAGTGCTGAAGTGCTCTGCTCTCTGTCTCACCTTCTCCATCCTGACCAAGTTTTTTGCGCCAGAGAAGGAAGAGCGCCGATTCTGAGGCCTACAGGGTGTTGAGTGTGGAAGCTGAGGCTGACTGACCCACCCCTTTAAGAGCCGGCCGGCGCCTGGAAGTCTCATGGTTATCGGTAATTGAGATCACCTGCGCTGCGCCCGTCCGCGCCGATATTGGGTAGCGCCGGAAGTTTTGCACCTTAGGAGGCCCGTGCAACGTCTGAATTTGCGCTTCAATCCCCTTTGGGGGCGATGCAACCCAATATCGCGCCAGGCGGCGATAAGTTTCGTCTGGCTATAAACTTTGCGCAGCGCCAGTTCTAACGCCTCAAGCGGGGCTATACCCAAGTTCTAGGCCAGGGTAATTTACACAGGAAACAGGATAAATTCCACAGGAAACACAGGATAAATTACACAGGAAGCACAGTATAAAATACACAGGAAACACAGGTTAAGTTAAACAGGAAAATCAGTATACATTACACAGGAAACACAGGATAAATTACACAGGAAATGTAGGATAAATAACAGAGGAAACACAGTATAAATTACACAGGATAAATTACACAGGAAATACTGGATACATTACACCGGAAAAACAGGATAAATTACACAGGAAACACTGGGTACATTACACCGGAAAAACAGGATAAATTACACAGGAAACACTAGTTAAAGTACACAGGAAAGACAGGATAAACTACACAGGGAACACAGAGTTTAATTACATAGGAAACACTGGATACATTACACTGCAAACACAGGATCGATTACACAGGAAATTATAGAGGAAACATAAGGTAAATTACACAGGAACCACATGATATATGACACAGGAAATAAAGGATAAATTACACAGGAAACACAGGATAAATTACACAGGTAAATCAGTTAAAAATATACAGGAAACAGGGTAAATTACACAGGAAACAGGGTAAATTACACAGGAAACACAGGACAAATTACACAGGAAACCAAGTATAATATACACATGAAACACAGGATAAATTACACAGGAAACACAAAGTAAATTACACAGGAAAGGCAGTGTAATTTACACAGGAAACAGGATAAATTACACATGAACACAGTTTAAAATACACAGGATACACAGGTTAAGTTACACAGGAAACACAGGGTAAATTACACAGGATAAATTACACAGGAAACACAGTATAATATACACAGGAAACACAGGATAAATTACACAGGAACACAGGATACATTACAAAGGTAATGCAGGATAAATTACACAGGAATCACAGTACAAATTACACAGGAAATGCAGGATTAATTACACAGGAAACACACGATAAATTACACCGGAAACAAAGCATAAATTACACATGAAACACAGGAAAAATTACACAGGAAAAACAGTATAAAAACATAGGGAACACAGGATAAATTACACAGAAAACACAGTGTAAAATACCCAGGAAACACAGGGTAAATTACACAGGAAAATCTACGTAAATCCTCAGGAAACACAGGACAAATTACACAGGAAACACAGTATAAAATACACAGGAAACACAGGATAAATTACACAGAAAACACTGTATAAAATATACAGGAAACACAGGGTAAATTTCACAGGAAACACAGGGTAAAGTACACCTGAAACACTGGATAAATTACACCTGAAACACTGGACAAATTACACAGAAAACGCAGTATAAAATACACAGGAATCACAGGATAAATTACATAGGAAACACAGGGTAAATTACACAGAAAACACAGGGTAATTTACACAGGAAACAGGATAAATTCCACAGGAAACACAGAATCAATTACACAGGAAGCACAGTATAAAATACACAGGAAACACAGGTTAGGTTAAACAGGAAAATCAGTATATATTACACAGGAAACACAGGATAAATTACACAGGAAATGCAGGATAAATAACACAGGAAACACAGTGTAAATTACACAGGATAAATTACACAGGAAACACTGGATACATTACACCGGAAAAACAGGATAAATTACACAGGAAACACTAGTTAAAGTATACAGGAAAGACAGGATAAACTACAAAAGGAACACAGAGTTTAATTACATAGGAAGCACTGGATACATTACACTGCAAACACAGGATCGATTACACAGGAAATTACAGAGGAACCATAAGGTAAATTACACAGGAACCACATGATAAATGACACAGGAAATACAGGATAAATTACACAGGAAACACAGGATAAATTACACAGGTAAATCAGTTTAAAATATACAGGAAACACAGGGTAAATTACACAGGAAACACAGGGTAAATTACACAGGAAACACAGGACAAATTACACAGGAAACCATGTATAATATACACATGAAACAGGATAAATTACACATAAACACAGGATACATTACAAAGGTAATGCAGGATAAATTACACAGGTATCACAGTACAAATTACACAGGAAACGGAGGATTAATTACACAGGAAGCAAAGGATAAATTACACAGGAAACACAGGATAATTTACACAGGAAACAGGATAAGTGCCACAGGAATCACAGGATAAATAACAGGAAACACAGGTTAAATTACACAGTACAATCAGTGTAAATTACACAGGAAACATGGGAGAACTTACACAGGAAACACAGGAAAAATAACACAAGAATCATAGTATAGATTGCACAGGAAAAGCAGGGTAAATTGCACAGGAAATGCAGTATAAATTACACAGGAAACACAGGATAAATTATACAGGAAGCACAGGAAATATAACACAAGAATCATAGTATAGATTGCACAGGAAATGCAGGGTAAATTGCACAGGAAATGCAGTATAAATTACACAGGAGACACAGGATAAATTATACAGGAAACTCGGTAAATTCACAGGAAGCACAGGATAAATTACACTAGGAGCACAGTATAAATTACTCAGGAAGCACAGGAAAAATTATACAGGAAATGCAGTATAAATTACTCAGGAAACACAGGATAAATTAACAGGAAATGCAGTATAAATTAAACAGTAAAACAGGATAAATTACACAGGAAACATAGGATAAATTACACAGGAAACACAATATAAATTACACAGGAACCACAGGATAAATTACACAGGAATCAGGGTATAAATTACACCGGAAGCACAGGATATGTTTCACAGGAAACACAGATTAAATTACATAGGAAACACAGTATAAATTATACAGGAAATGCAGTATAAATTACACAGGAAACACAGGATAAATTACACAGGAAACACAGGATAATTAACACAGGAGACATGAGATAAATTACACAGGAAACACAGGATAAATAACACAGGAAGCACAGCATAAATTACACAGGAAATGCAGTATAAATTACACAGGAAGAACAGCATAAATTACACAGGAAGCACAGCATAAATTACACAGGAAATGCAGTATAAATTACACAGGAAGCACAGCATAAATTACACAGGAAGCACAGGATAAATTACACAGGAAACATGAGATAAATTACACAGGAAGCACAGCATAAATTACACAGGAAACACAGGAGAAATTACACAGGAAGCACAGCATAAATTACACAGTAAACACAGGAGAAATTACACAGGAAGCACAGCATAAATTACACAGTAAACACAGGAGAAATTACACAGGAAGCACAGCATAAATTACACAGTAAACACAGGAGAAATTACACAGGAAGCACAGCATAAATTACACAGTAAACACAGGAGAAATTACACAGGAAACACAGGATAAATTACACAGGAAGCACAGCATAAATTACACAGTAAACACAGGATAAATTACACAGGAAGCACAGCATAAATTACACAGTAAACACAGGAGAAATTACACAGGAAGCACAGCATAAATTACACAGTAAACACAGGAGAAATTACACAGGAAACACAGGATAAATTACACGAAACACAGGATAAATTACACAGGAAACGCAGGATAAATAACACAGGAAATGCCGTATAAATTACACAGGTAACACTATAAATTACACAGGAAATACTGTACAAATTACACTGGAAACTCAAAATTAATTACATAGGAAGCACAGGCTAAATTACACAGGAAACAAAGTACAAAATTACACATGATACACAGCATAAAATACATAGGAAACACAGGATAAATTACAGAGGATAAATTACACAGTAAACACAGTATAAAATACCCAGGAAACACACGGTAAATTACACAGGAAACACCAGGTAAATCAACAGGAAACACAGGACAAATTACACAAGAAACATAGCATAAAATACACAGGAAACACAGCATAAATTACAGAGGATAAATTACACAGCAAACACAGTATAAAATACCCAGGAAACACATGGTAAATTACACAGGAGACACCGGGTAAATCCACAGGAAACAAAGGACAAATTACAGAGCAATACAGGATACAATTTAAAGGAAATGCAAGATAAATTACACAGGAATCACAGTATAAATTACACATGAAACGCATGATTAATTACACAGGAAGCATGGGATAAATTACACAGGAAACACAATATAAATTACACAGCAAACAAAGCATAAATTACACGTTAAACACTGGATAAATTACACATGAAACACTGGAGAAATTACACAGGAAATGCAGTATAACATACACAGGAAACACAGTATAGAATACACAGGAAACACATGATAAATTACACAGAAAACACTATAAAATATACAGGAAACACAGGGTAAATTACACATAAAACACTGTATAAAATATACAGGAAACACAGGATAAATTACACAGAAAACACAGGGTAATTTACACAGGCTACAGGATAAATTCCACAGGAAACACAGGAAAATTACACAGGAAATACAGTACCAAATATAAAGGAAACACAGGTTAAGTTACACAGGAAAATCAGTATAAATTACACTGGAAACACAGGAGAAATTACACAGGAAATGCAGGATAAATAAAACAGGAAACAGTATAAATTACGCAGGATAAATTACACAGGAAACACAGCATAAAATACATAGGAAACACAGGATCAATTACACAGGAAACAGGATAAATTACACAGGAAGCACAGGATAAATTACACAGGAAACACAGGATAAATTACACAGGAAACACAGGATAAATTACACAGGACACACAGGATAAATTACACAGGAAACACAGGATAAATTACACAGGAAATACAGTATAAAATATAAAGGAAACACAGGTTAAGTTACACAGGAAAATCAGTAAAATTACATGTGAAATGCAGGATAAATTACACAGAAAACACTATATAAATTACACAGGAAATGCAGTATAAATTACACAGGAAACATGGGATAAATTACACTGGAAACTGAGGATAAATTAGACAGGAAACACAGGATACATAACACAGAAAACACAGGGTAAATTACACAGGAAATGCAGTGTAAATTACAGAGGAAACACAGTATAAATTACACAGGAAACACAGAATATAATACATGGGAATCACATGATCAATTACACTGGAAACAGCATAAATTACTCAGGAAACACATGATAAATTACACAGGAAACACAGTATAATTTTCACAGGAAATGCAGTATAAATTACAGAGGAAACACAGGATAAATTACACAGGAAATGCAGTATAAAATACACAGGAAATGCAGTATAAATTACACAGGAAACACAGGATAAATTGTGGTGTATGTGCCTTTAAGAGCCCCAGGTGTGCTGTAATGCCGGTAATTGCCACTCGGTCTATATAAGCCTGTATATTGTGTATATCCGTTAGAACCCCCCCCCCCCAGACTTTGCTTAGTAAATACCTATGAACCAACTCCTGTCTTCAGTGTCTTTATCAACACACGGACACTACAGTGGCGACGAAGTGGAAACGGACTTACCTGCAATTCGGCAGCACCTCAAGGACATTGATTCCTCGGGCGTCCAGAAGACTTAAGAGAAGCTGTGATTTCACCAGCTGGCCAAGCTGGTGACAGGTACTGCGCTAATCCTTCCTGGGCGTCAGGCTGGGGCTCCAGCGGCTGACTCTACAGCTGGGACAAGCAGCGAAATTGGAGGCAAGTAATAACGGACTGGGAGGGAGCACTCGGGAGACAGCCGGCGCGGCAAGCAGGTCAGCGTTCAGACCTCCGGCGGGAACGAGTCTCCAACAGTAAATTTAAAAAAAAGAGAACGGAAACCGCAGTAAACAGCGTTGTTATCGGCAGCAGCGGTGGGAAAGCGCGGGAAGCGCCATATCTTTGCTACAGAAAAGGAAAAAAAGCGCGGGAAGCGCCATATCTTTTCTGAAATGCCTAAGTCTGGTAATATTGATGCTTTTGATAGTGAAATAGAGGATTGGACCACATACGTGGAAAGAATAGAGGTATATTGCACTGCAAATGGAATAGAAGATGAAAAAAAAGCTTCAGTACTTCTGAACTTAATGGGCGCAAAGACATACGGGCTGTTACGAAATTTAATCACTCCAGCCAAACCAAAGGACAAGAATTTTAAAGAAATTGTTGATACCCTGCAGGAGCACTTAAACCCAACACCGCTGCTGATAGCGGAACGATTCAAGTTCTTCAAGAGAAATCAACACAAGAATGAAAGTAACGCTGACTACCTAACCGAATTAAGAAAGCTATCAAAGTACTGCCAATTCGGGGCAGGACTATCAGATTATCTTCGAGACAAATTCGTTTGCGGTCTCTTAAGTGAAGGAACACAAAAATGACTGCTTTCTGAAAAAGATTTAACATTGGACAAAGCTTTCAGTATGGCTGTATCATATGAAGCAGCAGCAAAAGAAGCTGCAGAGATACAACAAAAGACACAGGACTTCGGCACCCATGAAATGACACAGGGTTTCGAAAGATGTTATCGCTGCGGCAGATCCACCCATAACCAGAGGGACTGCTGCTTCAAGGACAAAGCATGCAGGCAATGCGAAAAGATTGGACACATTGCACGGGTATGCCGATCTGGACAAAATAAATCCACTGACAGAAAAAAAAAATCAATAAAGAAAAGTACAGGAAGGTACAAATGATGACGGACAGTAGCTCCGAAGACCAGAAGGGCGATAGCGACTTCGAAAACAAGAGACTAAGCTGTCTCAAATTACATAATGTACTTGCCAAAGATGATTACCAAACCATTTGGCTTACCCTCACAATAGCAGGGTCCCCAGTTAAAATGGAGCTAGATACAGGATCAGCTCTAACCGTAATAAATCGACGGGATTACGAGAGGCTATTTTCGCATATACCTCTAAAAGACACATCCATTATCTTAAAAACATATACGGGGCAGAAAGTATACCCCAAAGGAAAAATAAGGGTGCCTGTTGTATACAACGGCAAAGAAATACAAAAGTTGTATTTATACATTCTACAAGATGGTGGTCCACCGTTGTTGGGACGTGAATGGATCAGGAAGCTACATCTAGACTGGCACTCCATTCAGGCACTGACGGTGACCAGTAAGGAAAAAAACAATGATGACATCATACCTGAACGATTAAAAGACATCTTGGCCAACGCCAAAGAAGTGTTTCAAGAGAAACTAGGAACCTTGAAAGGCATCACCGCCTCAATAAAAGCGGAAGATGCAGCAATTCCCAAATTTTTTAAGGCAAGACCGGTGCCATACGCAATACGTCCAGCAGTCGAGGCAGAGCTGGAGAATTTGGAAAAAGCAGGCGTATTATCCAAAATAGATTGGAGCGAATGGGCAACACCCATCGTCCCAGTCATGAAAAAAGCATTGAATAAAGATTAACCTGAAGAACAGAGAAAAATTCGCATCTGTGGTGACTTCAAGGTGACTGTAAACCCGGTCCTTCACACAGTACAGTATCCTCTCCCGAGGATAGAAGATATTTTTGCCTCACTATCCGGAGGGAAACGTTTCACCAAAATTGACTTGGCACAGGCATATCTACAGATGGAGGTTGAGGAAGCCTCTAAAAAGTATCTCACGATAAACACACACAAAGGCCTGTACCAGTACAATCGACTGGTTTTTGGAGTAGCATCAGCTCCAGCTATCTGGCAAAGAGCTATGGAGCAAGTCCTGCAAGGGATTCCGGGGACTCAATGCTACCTAGACGACATCCTTGTAACAGGAGAAAACGACAACGAGCACCTTGCCAATTTGGAGCAGGTGCTCACTAGGCTGAAAGAACGGGGCCTACGAGCGAATCGCCCCAAGTGCGAATTTTTCCAAAATCAGATATCATATTGTGGCCACATAATTAATAATGAAGGGTTGCATAAGTCACCTGAAAAAATTGAAGCGGTTATAAAAGCCCCAGCACCTGAAAATGTTTCACAATTAAGGTCGTTCCTGGGATTAATAAATTACTATCATGAATTTTTACCAAACTTATCAACTCTTCTACACCCTCTTAATGAACTTCTACAAACAGGAGTGATTTGGAAATGGAACAAAGACTGTAAACGTGCCTTCCATAAATGCAAAGACTTAATCACATCCGAAGAAGTTTTGGCTCATTACAACCCATCACTGCCAATCAGACTGGCGTGCGATGCATCCCCTTACGGCATAGGAGCAGTATTATCCCATAAATTCCCTGATGGCTCAGAACGGCTGATAGCTTTTGCGTCACGCTCATTAAACTCAGCTGAACGTAACTATGCCCAAATCGACAGGGAAGCACTCAGCCTGGTATGGGAAGTGAAGAAATTCAACCATTACCTACACGGACAAAAATTTACCTTGTTGATTGACCATCAACCCCTCATCTCCATATTCAACCCTAGAAAAGGTGTTCCCATTATGACAGCGCAAAGGCTACAGAGGTGGTCCCTTTTTCTAGGGGCACACCAATACAACATAGAATACAAAGGGTCAAAACAGCATGGGAATGCTGACGGTTTATCGCGCCTACCGTTGCCAACGGTAGAAGAGGCACCTACAGTAGACCCAGTAGAGATGTTCCACTCTACCATAGTGGAATGTCTACCAGTAACAAATTCTGCCATTGAAAGGGAGACGAGAAATGACCCGACTCTCACGGGTCTACGATTTAACAGTGAAGGGATGGCCAGCACATGGCGAACCACTGTTGCCAGCATTCTCGCAAAGAAGAGAACAGCTGTCAGTGTGCCGAGGAACCTTGATGTGTGGATCCAGAGTGGTGATTCCACCCAAACTCCAGGATAAAGTGCTAAAGGAGCTTCACGAGGGGCATCTGGGTGGAGTGAAAATGAAGAACCTAGCTAGGGCGTTTGTATGGTGGCCAGGTATCGATGGAGACATCGAAGAAATGACCAAGAGCTGCCTAGGATGCCAGAAGGTCCAAAATGCTCCACCACAAGCCCCTCTACATCCATGGGAGTGGCCCTCATCTCCCTGGCAAAGGGTGCACATCGACTTTGCTGGTCCATTTATGGACTCAATGTTCTTAATCGCGGTTGATGCACACTCCAAGTGGCCGGAGGTAATAAAGATGTCCTCCACCATCACGGAAAAAACCATCACAGTATTAAGGACCATATTTGCCAGGAATGGGCTGCCGGAACAGATATGTTCTGATAATGGACCGCAATTTGTGTCCGAAGAATTCAGAAAGTTCTTAAAAAACAATGGGGTTAAGCACTACACGTCCGCCCCATACCATCCCGCCACCAATGGATTGGCTGAAAGGTTTGTCCAGACCTTCAAGAAGGCCATAAAGGCCATGGGTAATGAAGACATAAAACTTCAGCACAAGGTGGATAACTTCTTATTCGCATACAGGAATGCAACACATATGATTACCAACCAAACTCCCGCCATGATGTTCTTCAATAGAAACCTAAGATGGTGGCTGGATTTGGTCAAGCCCAACATCAGAAGGGACGTGGAGAACCGGCAGTTTCAAGGCATGAATGAAAGGCCAACTAGAACCTTCCAGATAGGTCAACAAGTTTTGGCCCGGGACTACCGTACCGAGAAATGGCAGCCTGGAACTATCTGCACACGACTAGGACCACTGATGTATACCGTGGACATCGGAGAAAACATAATAAGGCGCCATGCTGACCAAATCATAAAGTCATCCGAAAAGGGACAACCTACACCACAACTCTATACATCTAACGATGAAGTAGAGATACCCATATCTACCTCCGATCCGGTGATACTGGAACCCGATGAACCCGACACTGGCATTCAAGCCGAATCAGCCTTGCCAAAAGAACCTACTACACCACCAGAAACTACTACACCACCGAGGCGTTATCCAGACCGAGTCAGGAAGCCTCCTGAGAGACTAACTTATAATTAATTAACTACAGCAATGTATATTATTTTGCTTATAACATGTAATTAATAATTACTTAAAATATGATGTACTGGTTAGCTAAAAGGGGAGGAATTGTGGTGTATGTGCCTTTAAGAGCCCCAGGTGTGCTGTAATGCCAGTAATTGCCACTCAGGCTATATAAGCCTGTATATTGTGTATATCCGTTAGAACCCCCCCAGACTTTGCTTAGTAAATACCTATGAACCAACTCCTGTCTTCAGTGTCTTTATCAACACACGGACACTGCATAAATTACACAAGAAACACAGGATAAATTACACAGAAAAGGCAGGATAAATTACACAGGAAACACGCGATAAATTACACAGGAAACACACGATAAATTACACAGGAATCACAGGATATATTACACAGGAAATGCAGGGTAGATTACAGAGGAAACACAGGATAAATTACACTGGAAACACAGTATAAATTACACAGAAAAGGCAGGATAAATTACACAGGAAACACGCGATAAATTACACAGGAAACACACGATAAATTACACAGGAATCACAGGATAAATTACACAGAAAAGGTAGGATTATAAGGAATGTTATCTAAATGTCGTGAGAGGAAGCTGGCAATTGAGGACCTGCAGTTGATGATTGACGATACACAAAGCGGAGAGCTGAAGCTAAAGCAGTGCCAGAGGGGACTTGTGATTCTGTTTTAGAGTTAATGGTTGTCTTATGAGGAAAGGTTGAGCAGGTTGGGCCTATACTCATTGGAGTTTAGAAGAATGAGAGGTGATCTTATTGAAACATGTAAGATTCTGAGGGGACTTGACAGGGTAGATGCAGAGAGGATGTTTCCTCTCGGGGAATCTAGAACGAGGGGGCATAGTTTCAGAATAAGGGGTCGCCCATTTAAGACGGAGATGAGGAGGAATTTCTTCTCTCAGAGGGTCGTGAATCTTTGGAATTCTCTACCCCGGAGAGCTGTGGAGGCGGAGTCAGTGAATATATTCAAGGCGGAGATTGACAGATTCTTGAAAAACAGGGGAGTCCAGTGTTATGAGGAGTGGGCAGGAAAGTGGCAGCATTTGAGGCCAAGATCAGATCAGCCATGATCTTATTGAATGGCAGAGCAGGCTCGAGGGGCCAAATGGCCGACTCCTGCTCCTATTTCTTATGTTCTTATCCTGGAGAATGACTTGCTGCAACAGTCACTTTCCATTCATCAGTGCTCCCTGTGCTCAGCGCACTGCAGCTCCTTCGTCCGCCAGAACTGCTTATTCCGTGACATTGCTGTGGCCAAACTAGCCATCATTTCCCATCTGCATTTGTCTCGCTTTGGATTGTGAGGGTCTGGCCCCCAGTACCAAAACCCTCTTCTCCATTTCTCCCTCCCTTTAATTTACAGCCTCTGCCATCGGAGAAATGCTGATATCTTTTGGGGCATGAGTTCCTGCTCAGCCTGTTGATGTAGTTTAAGCAGATTACTGGGGATTTGATTCTGATTTTATGGATTAATGCACTGCAATGATAAATTAGGATGCAGTGAGTTTGAAAATGGCATTTTCGGGGAGACAGAACAGGAATTAATTGGTATGGTCACCACTTTGATGCAACTGCCTAAACATTCACTGCATGAAATTCTACTGCCGAATTCTGAGGAAAGGAATTCGCCTCAAGCTGTGGGCGCTTCCTTTGCAAAGGTAATAGTAACACCGGTCATTTCTCTAAACTCTGATTTATCGACTCTCCTGTGATCTTTCCTCTTGCTCATACTAAGCTCAAAATACCCCGCCCTACACGATCTTCCTCATTCCTACAGCCCACCGTCTCCCACTCTTAACTCATTCTTTCCCACAACATTAAAATGAAGTAAATTTGATTCTATCCCCTTCCCTGTTAAACTTTGAAAAGTATCAGCATTTGTATTCATTGTATTTTGAACCTCTAGCCATTAAGAAAATGCAGAAGGAACTGCACGGTGGAATATAATGTAATGCTGGCCCTGATTTTCTGCCAGCCGTCAGGCAGCTTTTCAGGCGGCCGGGGGCCGAAAATCGCCGAAAAAGGGGGTCGCGACCCCACACGCTTGATTCCCCGCCCCGTCCGACTTTCGGACCGCCGTTTCTCCGCGACTCGCTTCAGTCCCGCCCGCCGCTGGTGGGACTGGCTGTCGGAACACTAATAAGTAATTATTACCTTGTTTAAGTCGATTTTCAGGGGCCGTTGTGATTTTGGGGCTTTCCCCACATCAAACACGCTTGCAGGGAACCCCGCTGATGAAACCTGGCGTGAAGCTTGCCGGCTTGCTTGCTGTCAGCTGCAGGTCATTCGGAAAAGCTGCGATTTAAAGGGACAGCATTTGTATGGTGAAGGACCTTGTTGCTGCAGGCTTGGGGCTACTTCTTCAAGGCTTAGGCACAGCTGTGGAAGGTTGGAGCCTCACACACTTCTCCAATGTGATCTCCTGGGAAGCCCCTCTCGCCACCCTCACTCAGCGCTTCCTCAGCGGAGGCATCTACCAGAAGCATGGGACGTCTTTTTTTCCCTTCCCTTCTTGCCATTAGCGGATCTCCAGCAGCAGAGGTGGCAGCAGCAGAACCAGGAACAGCATCAGGAGCACCAGGAACACCAGGCTGCTGCTCACTCACCTGAAGCTGCACAGGCCAGAAGGGGCCAGCGTTTGGAAGTGGCTTGAGAGCACCTTGCTGCGCTTTAGTGGGCCATGGGGACCCGTTTCTGCACTGGCAGTCCTACTCAGAAGGACTTCCATGAAGGTCTGGTTTCTCTGTTCAATAGATGGCCAACGCTCCTCAAGAGGTGTCATTCTCTTATGAGTACTCACCATGTTTTCCGTACCCTGGCGAGTTATCTCCTCCATGGAGGTTGCCAACCTTTCCATGGTGATGCGTTCATGCGCCAATGACTCCACAAAGGCTCTGCTTATGGTCGCTATGGACTCCTCCATTCGCTCCGCACTCGCAGCGACCCTGGAGACAAAACCTGCCAGAGACTCCTGCATCTGTGCATGGAGATCCATCACCTCTTCTCTTGCGGATGGACCCAGATGCAGAGGGTCGACATGCAGCGCAGCTGAGCTGAGCTGGCAGAGTCCTGCGCCCTCCGACGAGGACTCTCCACTGCTGTCCCTGTCTCCAGAATCTGCTGAGGCTCACTTGTGAGCTGTGAAGCACCAGGTGACAACACTACTCTATGTCCCGAAGGTCCCCCCGAGGTGTGAGTGTCTGCGCTGGTGCTGGGTGCGCTTACTTCTGCTGACACTGCGCCCTCAGAGGTTGGAGCTTCCTCTGAGGAGTCTGGCTGCACAGCCTCTTCCTCCTCCACAGTGGGGACGGGGGCTCTGGATGGTCCTGTGGGGAAGTAGAGGAAGGAGTTAGAGATGTGATGCCAAGGTTACATGCACATTCGAGTTGACATCTGCTGACACCGGCATCCATGCAGCCTTGGTCTCAGTGGGAGGCCTCTTCCTCCCTGACCTAGGGAAGAGGACCTCCCTGTGGGCCCTAACCCCATCCAATAATGCCTGCAGTGAAGCTTCGTCGAATTTGGAGGCAGCTCGTGGTCTGGCACTGGCCACAGCTGCTGCAGGCTCCTCTGCCATCCTGTATGGTTCGTTTGGAAGCCTTCAGAGGATGCAGTGCTTGCTATGGACCTTGAAAGCACCACAAATGATGACATCATACTGTGGGGCTTTCTGACTAGAAATGGACAATTAGCAAGGCTGCCCATATGCTGGAAATTAATTGGCCACTTGAGAGAAAATTGCGTGGAGCTGGCTGACACATTTTTTTGTGTGTCAGAACCCCACATTCGGGGGAATCCGACCATTTCCCACACAAGCCACAAAATCGGGCCCGCTGTGTCTAGAATTGTGGCTGTCCTCCCCACAGTCTTTCTCCTTGTCCTCACGATGTACTCACTACCTGTGAGGACAAGGAGAGAGACTGTAGGGAGGACAGCCACAATGCAGATCAAGGCACCGTGGCTCAGAAGGCTGTACAAGGTGGGGAAAGAGCAGAACAGAAATGTGGTAGTGATAGGGGACTCTATAATTAGGGGGGTAGGTAGCATCCTCTGCAGCCAAGAACATGAATCCCGAAGGTGCCAGGGTAAGGGATATCGCGTGGCGGCTGGAGAGGAATTTGGAAAGGGAGGGGGTAAATCCAGTTGTCGTGGTCCATGTCGGAACAAACAACATAGGTAGAAACAGGGAGGAGGTCCTGCTGAAAGAGTTTCAGGAGTTAGGCTCTAAATTAAAAAGCAGGACCTCGAGGGTCATAACCTCTGGATTATTGCCCGAGCCACGTGCAAATTGGCATAAAAGCAGTCAGATCAGGAGAATTAACATGTGGCTAAAGGGCTGGTGTGGGAAAGAGGGGTTCCTTTTCATGGGACACTGGCACCAGTTCTGGGACAGGAAGGAGCTGTACCGATGGGACAGGGTCCACCTGAACCAGGATTGGACCCATGTCCTAGTTACACTTCCCCTTCTCCCAATCTATTGCCGTTCAGATAATAATCTGCCTTCCTGTTTTTGCCACCAAAGTGGATAATCTCGCATTTATCCACGTTATACTGCATCTGCCATGCTTCTGCCCAACCACCCAACCTGTCCAAATCATCCTGGAGTTTCTCGGCATCTTCCTCACAGCACACACGCCCACCCAGCTTTGTGTCGTCTGCAAACTTGGAGATATTACATCTAGTTCCCTTGTCTAGATCATTAATATATATTGTGAATAGCTGGGGTCCAAGGACCGATCCCTGCAGTACCCCACTAGTCACTGCCTGCCACTCGGAAAAAGACCTGTTTATCCCAACTCTTTGCTTCCTGTCTGCCAACCAGTTTTCTATCCAAGTCAATACCTTGCCCCCAATCCCATGTGCCTTAACTTTACACGCTAATCTCTTATGAGGGACCTTATCAAAAGCCTTCTGAAAGTCCAAACACACCACATCCACTGGTTCTCCCTTATCTATTTTACCAGTTACATCCTCAAAAGATTCCAGTAGATTAGTCAAGCACGATTTACCTTTTGTAAATCCATGTTGAGTTTGTCCGATCCTGTCACTGTTTTCCAAGTGCTCTGCTATTACATCTTTTCTAATGGACTCTAGCATTTTCCACACTACCGATGTCAGGATTACCGGTCTGTAATTCCCCGTTTTCTCTCTACCACCTTTTTTGAATAGTGGGGTAACATTAGCTACCCTCCAATCCATGGGTACTGTTCCAGATTCCATCGAATGCTGGAAGATGATCAGCAAAGCATCAACTATTTCTAGGGCCACTTCCTTAAGTACCCTAGGATGTAGATTATCAGGCCCTGAGGATTTATCGGCCTTCAATCCCATCAATTTCCCTAACACCATTTCCCTACAAATACTGATTTCTTTCAGTTCCTCCCTTTCATCGGACCCTATGTTCCCCGACATCTCTGGGAGGTTATTTGTGTCCTCCTTTGTGAAGACAGAACCAAAATATGTATTTAATTGGTCTCCCATTTCTTTGTTCCCCATTATAAATTCCCCTGAAACTGACTGCAAGGGACCTACGCTTGACTTCACCAATCTTTTTCTCTTCACATATCTATAAAAGCTTTTACAGTCAGCTTTTATGTTCCCTGAAAGCTTACTCTCATATTCTATTTTCCCTTTCTTAATTAATCCCTTTGTCCTCCTTTGTTGAATCCTAAACTGCTCCCAATCCTCAGGTTTACTGCTTTTTCTGGCCAATTTATATTCTCTCCTTGGATCTTATGCTATCCCTAATTTCCCTTGTTAGCCACGGTTGAGTCACCTTTTTTGTTTTATTTTTATGCCAAACTGGGATGAACAAATTCTGTAGTTCATCCATGCGGTCTTTGAATGTTTGCCATTGCCTATCCACCGTCAACCCTTTGAGTGACATTCCCCAATCAATCCTACCCAACTCGCGCCTCAGACCATCGTAGTTTCCTTTATTTAAATTTAAGACCCTAGTCTCTGAGTCGACTGCTTCATTCTCCATCTTAATGAAGAACTCGATCATATTATGATCGCTCCGACCCAAGGGGCCTCATACAACAAGATTGCTAATTAATCCTTTCTCGTTACATAATACCCAGTCTAAGATGGCCTGATCTCTGGTTGGTTCCTCGATATATTGGTCCAGGAAACCATCCCTTAAACACTCCAGGAATTCCTCCTCCACAGTATTGTTACTAATTTGGTTAGCCCAATCTATATGTAGATTAAAGTCACCCATGATGACTGCTGTGCCCTTATTGCACGCTTCTCTAATTTCCCTTTTAATGCCATCCCCAACCTCCGTATTACTGTTTGGAGGTCTATATACCACTCCCACTAAAGTTTTCTGCCCCTTGATATTTCTCAGTTCTACCCATACAGATTCCACATCTTCAGAGCTAATATCCTTCCTTACAATTGTGTTAATCCCGTCTTTAATCAGCAATGCTACCCCACCTCCTTTTCGTTTTTGCGTATCTTTCCTGAATATTGAATACCCCTGGATGTTGAGTTCCCAGCCTTGGCCACCCTGGAGCCATGTTTCCGTAATCCCAATCAAATCATATTCATTTACCTCTATTTGCACAGCCAATTCATCCACATTATTACGAATGCTCCTCGCATTAAGACACAAAGGCCTAGAAATTCGGTATAGCCGCGTTTGGGGCGCTAGTCCTGGCGATGCACAAAGTTTAGCGCCAGGCGCAATTTAGCACCACCTGGCGTGATATTGAGTTGCAGCGCCCCTAAAGGTGATTGCGGCGCTAAATCAGGCGCTGCACGCTACTCTTAAGGCGCTAACCCGGCGGCGCAACCCAATTTCACGGCGGCGGGGCGCAGCGAAGGTGCTGTCAATAATCACTTTCCCTGAGACACAGTGGCGCCGGCCAGCTCTTAAAGGGGCAGGTCAATTGGCATCACCAGACACACTCACTGCCTTGTAGGCCTTCAAAGCGGTGGGAGCCTACCTGTGGCGCACCAGCCTAGCAAGACATGGAAAGGGTGAGGCAGAGGGCGGAACGCCTCACTGATGGGACATTGGATGCTTTGGTTGGCGCAGTGGAATCAAGGCCAAGGAAGATGGTCGGAATGTGATTTATGTTTTGGACAGTCTCCCGGGTGTGAGAGCCAGTTATGTGTCAGTGTATTAGTTTTGCTTTCTGTTGCCATAGCTTTCTCATGTTTGAAGGAACCACATTTTGTGTAATGAAACACTTTCTTCATTTACAATGGCCATGCCTGCTATTTACATGCATCTTGCCCTTCACAGGCTTGGGGGTATCAGACCGGTTCCATTCCTGTTCTTGGAATGGCAGCAAGCATTCCATGAGAGGGGCCTAGAAGCTACTTCTGATCAGCCTCTGATGCGCAGCCTAAGAAGAGCCGCTTGCGTAGAAGTTCAGGCCAGCAGGCATCTTCTCAGCCACCGACAGAGATGTCCTGCACCTTATCTGAGGCTGCAGATCTGGCTGAAGCAGCTGGCACAGCTCAGTCACCACCTCCTTTCTAAATCGCAGCCTTCTGACACACTGCTCCTCCGGCATGTTCATGTAGGAAAACTGCTGTCGGAAAACCCTGCCAGCGTAAGGTCTGCTGTGGCAACATCTGTTGGCCCTCCTCCGTCTGGCCATGCCCGCCCCCCTCTCCCAGCATCTCAGTGCCCTTTCCAGATGATTCAGCAGCAGGACGTTCCCCTCCAATGCAGCCCCCATAATAAGTGCCCACAGGAAGGTTCCCTGTTGTCAAGGCTCACCAACAGCAAGCTGATGGTCAGAAGGCTGAAGATCGTCTGCCTGCGCTGGCTCAGTGGTCAAATGGCTCTCAGTGTGCAGCTCAGCAACTCTTTGTAGCTCTCGAGGAGGTTGTGCTCCAAAAATGGCTGCCGCTTTTAAACCACATCAGTCCTCTTTAAATAACGCTCCTCCAGCCCGAGAGCGACTTGGTAATGTTCCAGGTAAGCTGTCACTATTAGCACCAGGCGCTACGGAGGGGGGCGCCACTGAATTTCCGGTCCGGGGCGCCCAAAAGGCGTTGCACACTCAAATGACGTCATAATCAGCCTGCGCCCATGAGCGGGCACTAAGATTTAGCGCCGGCGCTAAATCCATGCTCAATATGGGGCGAGGCAGTAGGCGCCCTGCGCCCGCCCGGAAATTGGCTAGCGCCCCACTTCTCGGCCTCTTTAGGCATTAATCGGTGGCGCTAACAACCGAATTTCTCCCCCAAAGCCTTCAGGCTTGTTTTTTTAATGCTCTTAGACCTATTAGAATTATTATTTACTGAGGGGAAGTGCAACGAGACCTGGGTGTCCTTGTGCACCAGTCGCTGAAGGTAAGCATGCAGGTGCAGCAGGCGGTTAAGAAGGCAAATGGTATGTTGGCCTTCGTAGCGAGAGGGTTTGAGTACAGGAACAAGGATGTCTTGCTGCAGTTATACAGAGCCTTGGTGAGACCACATCTTGAGTATTGTGTGCAGTTTTGGTCGCCTTATCTGAGGAAGGATGTTCTTGCCATGGAAGGAGTTCAGCGAAGATTCACCAGGCTGATACCTGGGATGGCAGGAATGACGTATGAGGAGAGATTGGGTCGATTGGGCTTGTACTCGCTGGAGTTTAGAAGAATGAGAGGGGATCTCATTGAAACTTATAAAATTCTGACAGGACTAGACAGACTAGATGCAGGAAGGATGTTCCCGATGGTCGGGGAGTCCAGAACCAGGGGTCACAGTCTAAGGATAAGGGGTAAGCCATTTAGGACAGAAATGAGGAGGAATTTCTTCACCCAGAGAGTGGTGAACCTGTGGAATTCTCTACCACAGAAGGCAGTGGAGGCCAATACATTAAATATATTCAAGAAGGAGTTGGATATATTTTTTAAGTCTAAAGGGATCTAGGGGTATGGGGAGAAAGCAGGGACCGGGTACTGAATTTGGATGATCAGCCATGATCGCATTTGTTGTGTCTGTGTATAATAAGACACAGACTGCAGGAGAAACGGTACAACAGGTGTTTACTGAATGAGGGTTACTCTAGAACTAACTCTACAGATCACTACTCAGGGTTTATATACAGGTGTGGTCACTGCCGGTACTACAGTATACAGGAGCTGTAAAAAGTAGTTCTCTCTCTTAAAGGTACATACATTACAATTCCTCCCCTTTTAGATTAACAGTACCATAACACTCATTTAACAATTAAATATCAAACTAATTACAATTAACACTTTTAACATGCAACATTAGCTGAAAATAGTCTATTTATAAATTCAGTCTTTGGGGAGGCTTCCTGATTCTTTCTGGATAACGCCTTTCCCGAGTGTCTCGCTCTTGGTGCAGAGGCGATTCTAGCACCCTGTCGTCAGTTGATTCATCAGCTTCCAATGCTATTGTTTCTGAGGTAGATGCGACCTGTACATTGGGTTCCTCACCAGGTACGTATGGCCGAGACATGGGGTTGACTCGTTCCTGTGACTCTAGGATCTGGTCAGCATGGCGTCTCACAATGTTCTCCCCAACATCCACTGTGTACATTAGTGGCCCCTGCCGTGTGCATATCGTTCCTGGTTGCCATTTCTCTGTTCGGTAGTCACAGGCCAAGACTGGTTGCCCTACATTGAAGCTCCTTGTCGGCTTCTCATTGATGTGCTGGAATTGCTTACTCTCAACATCTCTTCGTACATTTGGTCTGAGCAAATCCAGACGAGATCTTAACCTTCGGTTAAAGAACATCATGGCCGGGGCCTGGTTGGTGACTGCATGTGTCGCATTTCTGTAGGCTAACAGGAAATTGTCCACCTTATGCTGCAGTGGAATGTCGTCATCGCACATGGCCTTTACTGCTTTTTTAAAGGTTTGTACGAACCTCTCAGCCAATCCATTTGTGGCTGGATGATACGGGGCGGATGTGTAATGCCTTACCCCATTCCTTTTCATAAATCTTCAAAACTCTTCGGACACAAACTGTGGTCTGTTATCAGAGTAAATCTGCTCTGGCAAGCCGTTCCTGGCAAAAATGGTCCGTAGGACTGCAATAGTTTTCTCCGTGGTGGTGGAGGACATTTTGATCACCTCAGGCCATTTCGAGTGCGCATCCACGGCTATTAAAAACATTGAGTCCATGAATGGACCAGCAAAATCAATATGCACCCGTTGCCATGGAGATGAGGGCCACTCCCATGGCTGTAGAGGGGCATGTGGTGGTGCATTTTGGACCTTCTGGCATCCTGAGCAGCTCTTTGTCAAGTCCTCGATTTGCTGATCGATCCCCGGCCACCACACATAAGCCCTAGCAAGGCTTTTCATTTTCACCCCTCCCAGATGACCTTCGTGAAGCTCATTGAGCACTCTCTCCCTTAACTTGGGTGGAATTACCACTCGGGATCCACACATCAAGGTCCCCTGGCATACTGACAGCTGTTCTCTTCTGGATGAGAATGCTGGCAACAGTGAGTCACCATGTGCTGGCCATCCCTTCACCGTCAAATCATATACCCAAGACAGTGTCGGGTCATTTCGGGTCTCCTTCTCTAAACCAGCGTTAGTTACTGGCAAGCATTCAATTATAGTTGAATGAAATATTTCGACAGGATCCACTGCTGGTGCTTCCTCTGCAGTAGGCAGTGACAGGTGTGATAGCCCATCAGCGTTTCCATGCTATTTCGTGCCCTTATACTCGATTTCATATTGGTGCGCCCCTAGAAAAAGGGACCATCTTTGTAGCCGTTGCGCAGTCATCACCGGAACGCCCTTCTTTGGATTAAAGATTGAGACAAGTGGTTGGTGGTCAGTCAGCAAGGTGAACTTCTGCCCGTGCAGATAGTGATTGAACTTTTTCACTCCCCACACTAGGCTGAGGGCTTCCCTGTCAATCTGGGCGTAGTTACGCTCAGCTGAGGTTAGTGACCGAGACGCAAAGGCTACTGGCCTCTCCGAGCCGTCCGGGAATTTGTGCGACAGCACCGCTCCAATGCCATAGGGTGATGCATCACACGCCAACCGAATTGGTAGTGCTGGGTTGAAATGAGCCAACGCCTCTTTTGATGTGATCAATGCTTTGCTCTTCTGGAAAGCTCGTTTACATTCGTCACTCCACTTCCATGGTACCCCCGTTTGCAGTAGGGTGTTCAGTGGGTGTAGTACTGTGGACAAATTCGGCAAGAACTTATGGTAGTAGTTCACCAGCCCGAGGAACGACCTCAGTTGTGACACATTTTCCGGTGCTGGAGCCTTGACTACTGCCTCAATCTTTTCAGGGGACTTATGTAACCCCTCTTTATCAATAACGTGGCCACAATACGAGATCTGCTTCTGAAAAAACTCGCATTTGTGGCGATTAGCTCGGAGCTCATATTCCTTCAATCTAGTGAGCACCTGCTCCAGGTTGGCGAGGTGATCACTGTCATTTTTGCCCGTGACCAGGATGTCGTCCAAATAACACTGGGTCCCTGGAATCCCTTGCAGGACTTGTTCCATTGCCCTTTGCCAAATAGCCGGAGCTGATGCTACCCCGAACACCAGCCGGTTGTATTGGTAGAGACTTTTATGAGTGTTGATCGTGAGGTACTCTTTCGAGGCTTCTTCTACCTCCATTTGCAGGTACGCCTGGGCCAGATCAATCTTAGTGAAGCGTTTCCCTCCAGATAGCGAGGCGAAAATATCTTCAATCCGCGGAAGCGGATATTGTACCGTGTGAAGGACTGGGTTCACTGTCACCTTAAGGTCCCCACAGATGCGAACCTTCATTAGTTCCCCAGGCGTGTTACTCAACGACCTCTTCATTACAGGAACGATGGGTGTAGCCCACTCGCTCCAGTCCACTTTGGACAGTACTCCTGAACGTTCCAAACCTTCCAGCTCTGCTTCGACGGCTGGGCGGATCGCATAAGGTCTGGCCTTAAAAAACTTTGGGCTTGCATTTTCCTCTATTTTGATCGTTGCTGTTATGCCTTTTAGTGTTCCGAGTCCCTACTGGAACACTTCTTGTGCGTCAGTTAGCATTTTTGACAGTCGTCCAGGTGTGACGTCGTCATCCTTTTTGGCATCTACAGTCAGTGCTTGTATGGAATGCCAATCTAGCTGTATCTTCCGGATCCATTCACGTCCTAGTAGTGGTGGTCCTCCATCTGGCAATACATATAGGTCCATTTTTGGTGTTTCCTTGCCGTTATATATAACGTTCACCCTTATTTTTCCTTTGGGGTAGACTTTTTGCCCCATGTACGTCTTCAAGACAATCTTTGTATCTCTCAAGGGTATATGTGAGAATAGCCGCTTGTAGTCCCTTCGGTTTATGACTGTTAGGGCTGATCCTGTGTCCAATTCCATTTTCACTTGGACTCCTGCTATCTTGAGCGTGACCCAGATAGTTTGGTGATACTCCGTTTTGATCACATTATGTAGTTTCAGACAACCCAGCTCCTTGCTTCCGGAGTCTGTATCACTTTTCTGTTCGTCTGAACTACTCTCCGTCACCTTATGTACCTTCTTGTACTTCTCCTGTGGAGATTTCTTGCTGCTGGTTTTCTTCCCCGACCTGCAGACTCTTGCTATGTGTCCTACTTTTCCACACTGTCTGCACACTTTGTCCTTGAACCAGCAATCATTATGGTCGTGTGTTGTTCTGCCGCAGCGATAGCACTTCACTGTTCCATATGACATTTCATTTGTGCCATATTCTTGCGGTCTCCGTTGTATCTCTGCAGCGCCCCGTGCTGCTGCTTCGTGTGATACTGCAATGCTGAAAGCCTTGTCCAGCATAAGATCCTTTTCTGATAGAAGCCGTTTCTGGGTTCCTTCACTTTGAAGCCCACACACAAACTTGTCCCTTAAAGTATCTGCTAGTCCCGTTCCAAACTGGCAGTGTTTCGATAGCTTGCGCAGTTCCATTAAACACTCAGCATTACTTTCATCTTTATGCTGGTTCCTTTTGTGAAACTTAAATCTTTCTGCTATCAGCAGCGGTGTGGGGTTTAAGTGGTCCTGTAGGATTGACACTATGTTTTCAAAATCCTTTTCTACTGGCTTCTCTGGGGTTACTAGGTTTCGTAGTAAGCCATACGTTTATTCACCCATTGAATTCAACAATACCAGCGCTTTCTTGTCATCTGGCACTTCATTCGCCTTGCAGTATACTTCTATGCGTTCGACATATGTCGTCCAATCTTCGACTTCATTGTCGAACGCTGTGATACTGCCACTCTTCAGCATTTTTGGGTGTGGTTAGACTGGCTTAAAATGGCGTCTCCCACGCTTTCCTTTCTTCCCCGCTGCGGCTTAAAATGGCATCTCCCGCGCTTTCCTTTCTTCCCCGCTGCTGCCAACGCCGCTCTCGGCAGTCCTCGTGGCAAATGGCGACGCCCTGTGGGTTTCGTGCGCTGCTCCTGCGCTGCTGCCAACGCCGCTCTCTGCAGTCCTCGTGGCAATGGCAGCGCCTCGCGTTTTCCTGCGCGCCTCTCTCCCCCATTGACGCTGCTCGGCCCTTGAACACCGGCTGCGCTCTGCTGTCTCTCGTCTCTCTCCCTTCGACGCTGCTCGGCCTTTTTCTGTGCCGCTCGGTCGGCTCTAGCCGCCGCTGTCCGGGAAGGGTCTGCGCAGTACCTGTTGCCAGCCCATTTCGCTGGACCACCATGACTGGAAAGCCAAGCCTGGCTCTCGACAGCCTCCCCTGCGATGCTCAAATCTCCGCTGGATGACTGGGCGGTTGCCCGTGTTCGACGCCCGTGCTTCTGGACTCGACCTCCTTCCACTGTTCTCCAGGAGCGAATCCCTGGGAGGTGATGCAGAGTTGCAGGTAGGTTTAAATCTGCTCGTCGCCAATGTTGTGTCTGTGTATAATAAGACACAGACTGCAGGAGAAACGGTACAACAGGTGTTTACTGAATGAGGGTTACTCTAGAACTATAGCAAAATACTGCAGATGTTGGAAATCCGAAATAACAACAGAAAATGCTGGAAAAACTCAGCAGGTCAGGCAACATCCGTGGAGAGAAATTTGAGTTGACGTTTCGGGTTGGACCCTTCTTCAAAACGGGAAAGAAAAGAAACTGGATCGAAGGCAGGGCTGCGATCGGACAAAAGAATAAAAGAAACCAAAGAAGTAAAAGAGATTAGAAGCTAGACGAGATGGTAATTACTCTAGAACTAACTGTACAGATCACTACTCAGGGTTTATATACAGGTGTGGTCACTGCCGGTACTACAGTATGCAGGAGCTGTAAAAAGTAGTTCTCTCCCTTAAAGGTACATACATTACAGCATTGAATGGCGGAACAGGCTCGAGGGGTCGAATGGCCTACTCCTGCTCCTATCTTCTATGTTTCTATATTTCTAGCGGAAAGGGTAAATAGGGAGGAGGCAAAGGCTTTAAACTAATAAGACGGGGGGAGGGATCGACAAAAATGAAACCAGCCTAAATATAAACAAAACAGGAAAGGAAAGTATAGGAAAGAATAAAGTAAGGGAGGACATTGATGGCCACGGAATAAATAGAGTTATAGAACAGGGTGGAGAAATTCAGTATCATCCCATTTGGGGACGGTAACTTTTGAAAGCTGGGAACCTTAATGCCAGTTGCTAATGATTCCCAGCTTTTTCTAAATTTGGTGTTTGTACTGCACGAAGGAAGTGGAATGTTAAATCAGTGCTCCACTTCCTGGAGCGTTAAAGGACGCAGGTGGGGCGGTAGTAGTGCAGCACTGCCGTGATCCGAGGCTCCTTTCCTCCCTTAAATGGAAGGGCCATTGCTGCAGGGTCTGCATTGGGACCAGTCAGCTGGTCCTCGACAGCAGCGGCGATCCGGCCTGATCAGCCCCATGCACTCCATCAGAGTGCCGGGCTGATCGATCACGGCCCAGAATAATTGAAAAAAAGCATTTTAGAAATTTTCCTGCTTACCTCAACTACCTCCCCTTTAACTTCTGCCCCCGAAGTGCCCGGCCTCCCGAACGGTGTTTTCGCCCGGCGATGCTGCAGGGGGCGGAACCAAAGGTTGGGTCTGGGGTGCTACCGGGATGATGCGCACGGCAATGCAGGAGATCACGGTGCAAAGTGTTAACGCCGCGGCAAACCTTCCGGCCAAGTTAGCGGGTGTCGTTCATCTCGCCGCGCCTGGGCGGTAAGTCATTATTGCCCCATTATTGCTCCCCGGGGGCGCTAATGGGAGGCATTAACCCACCGAATTTCTCCCCCATAGAGTTTAAAAAGATGGTTAAAAATAAAGTGAGAGGAATTGCTATTAAAAATGAGTTAAACTGTACAGCAATACACACGGGGAGAAATTGGGTGAGTAGCGCCACCTGTTAGCGCCTAAAGAGGCAGTCAGTGGCTGTAGCGCCACTGGCTGCGTCTCCGGCGATATTCAGTCGGGACGCTAATGGTGGCATTAGGCATTTGCGCTGCGCCGCCACTGATGATGTCATCGGTGTGCGCAGCGCCCCACTCGTGCCCAGTTCGTGATATTTGGTAGCGAACGCCGCAGTTGCGCCGCTCGCTACCCGCGCACGGTTCACGGGGCCTTACTGTGCCAGCAGCGGCACAGCCGCCTTTTTGGCGGCCACCTGCCAGCATCTCCGTCCCCGACCTCCTAACCACCTCCCCCCCCCCCCCCCCGCGGCAATGTCGGCTGTTTCCCGAGAGCCCGGCACTTCTCCTTGGTGCCAGGCTCATTTGCCGGCACTCGCGAGCGGGGATCGTGCTGTTGCAGGCACCTCCCCCTTAACAGCGGGAGGAAGGCCTGCAGTACCGCAGCATGCCGTGCCGCAGCGTGTGGCGCTGCGGCACGTTGCGCTGCGATATTCAGTTTCAGCGCCCTAAGAGGGACGCGGAGCACCTCGAGCCTCGCCCCGTGTCCCTCGAGGAGCAATGAAACTGAATATCTGACAATCGCTAAAGCCTCGAACGCTGTGCTAAATCCTGCGCTCAGGCGACTTTTGCGCCACTTTGGCGGCCCAACCCAATTTCTAGGCCACAGTGTCCATAATAAAACAGGGGAGCTGGAGGCAATCATGCGTTGCGAGGAACCAGATATAGTAGGCATTACTGAGACATGGCTACAGAAAAATCAGGACTGGGAATTGAACATTGCAGAGTATAACATATTTAGAAAAGATAGAGAGGGAAAAAGGGGAGGTGGAGGAGCTGTACTTATTAGGGATAACATAATGGCAGTAGAAAAAAATGACGCAGCCAACAGCAAGACAAAAATAGAATCCATGTGGATAGAGATAAAAGATAATAAAGGATCAATCACACTAATAGGGCTAATCAACAGACCACCTAATAGTGGAAGGGAGATGGAGGAAGAAATAGGCAAACAAATTAGGGAAATGAGTAAAAAACATAGAATAATAATCAGGGGGGATTTCAACTACCCTGATATTAATTGGACAGAAGAGGTAGGGAAAGGGGATAAGGGAATAGAGTTCCTACAATGTATGAAGGACTCCATTCTAACCAATATGTAAAAAGCCCAACAAGGGAGGATTCGCTATTGGATCTAGTAATGAACAAGAGCAGATAAGAGAAGTAAAAGTAGGGGAGCATCTAGGCAATAATGACCATAATATAATATGCTTTAAGATAATAATTGAGAAAGACATAAGTATAACAAATACCAGGGTAATAGATTGGAGAAACGCTGATTTTGTGGGGCTGAGAATAGAACTTGTGAAAATAAAATGGACAACAATATTGGCGAACAATGATGTAGAGCAGCAAGGGGAAACATTTAAAATAGTATTCAACAGAGTCCAGGAAAAATATATTCTGCTAAAAAACAAGAACAAGCTGAACATTAATGAGACACCATGGATGAGTAAAGCCATAAGGGAAAAATTGAGGGAAAAGAAAGAGGCATACATTAAGTACATGGATAGCAGGGGAGAGCATGATAAGGGAGAATACAAAGCAATTAGGAGAGAAGTCAAAAAAACAATTTGGGAGGCAAAGAGGAACTATGAAATTAAATTATCAAGGAACATAAAACAAAATAGTAAAATATTTTACAGGCACCTACATAAAAAAGGAAGGTAGGGATGGGAATAGTGCCACTAAGGGATGGACAGAATAATACAACAGGCAACTAAAGAGAGATGACAGAGATATTAAATAATTACTTTGCTTCAGTATTTACCAGGGAGATAGAACAGGAGGACATGACATTGGATGATGAGAGGAGTAATGAGATAACTGCATTTTAAATTAAAAAGAGAAGATATATTTAATAAACTAATCAAACTCAAAGAGGATAAATCCCCTGGTCCGGATGGATTACATCCATACATTTTAAAAGAATCTAGGGAGGAGATAGCTGAGGCATTACTACACATGTTTAATAATTCATTAGAACAAAGTATAGTGCCAATACCTATATTTAAGAAGAGAGATAGAACATGTCCAGGGAACTATAGACCAGTCAGCTTAACATTGGTGATAAGAAAAATAATGGAATCCCTACTAAAGAAGAAAATAGAAGAACATCTAGAAAACAAAAATATAATAATTAATAGTCAGCATGGATTTCAAAAGGGAAAGTCTTGCTTGACCAACCTCATTGAATTTTTTGAAGATGTAACAGGGAGAGTAGACAAGGGTAATGCAGTAGATGTAATTTACCTAGATTTTCAAAAGGCCATATAATAGACTAATGAATAAGGTCAGAGAATGCGGAGTCAGGGGACAGCAGAATAGATAGCTAGTTGGCTTCAAGACTGAAAGCAGAGAGTAGGGGAAAGGGTAGCTATTCAGAGTGGCAGAAGGTGAGAAGTGGTGTTCCACAAGGATCAGTGCTGGGATCACTGTTGTTCAAAATTTATATTAACAATTTAGACTTTGGAATCAAAAACACAATTTCTAAATAGTCAATAATGAGGAAGACTTCAACAAATTACAGGAAGACATTAATAAACTTGCAGAATGGGCAAATGAATTTCAACACAGATAAATGTGAGGTATTACATTTTGGGAGGAAGAATAGGGAGGTCACTTATTACTTGGAGGGTGCGAGTCTAGGTGGGGTAGAGGAGTAAAGGGATCTCGGAGTACAAATACACAAATCACTAAAAGTAGCAACACAGGTTAGCAAGGCCATACAAAAGCACTAGGGTTTATTTCTAGAGGGATAGAATTGAAAAGTAGAGAAGATATGCTAAACTTCTATCGAACCTTGGTTAGACCACACTTGGAATACTGCGAACAGTTCTGGTCACCATATTATAAAAAGGAAATAGAGGCACTGGAGAGGGTGCAGAGAAGATTTACAAGGATGATGCCAGAAATGTGAGGGTGTACATATCAGGAAAGGATGAACAGGCTGGGTCCCTTTTCTCTTGAAAAGTGAAGGCTGAGGGGTGACCTAATAGAGGTCTTTAAAATTATGAAAGGTTTTGATAGAGTAAAAAACAGAGAGAGTCAGTAGAGTCATATGGGCTGGATTTTGATACTGGAGGCGGGACTACAACTTTTGGGGTTGTAGTCCCGCCTCCATCGAGTTGTGGTCAACCCACGCGATTTTCACTTGATTGACCTTGTTGAGCCCGCCCAGCGGCCTCAGCAGGCCAATTAAGGGCCACCTGGCAACAGGTGATGTCACAGATTGACATTTCATCTGTCAAGAGCTTTTGACAGATGAAATATCAGCGTTTGATAGCTCTTTGAAGCTGTCAAACACTGACAATCTGTGCACTAAGTTAATTCCTTCCTCTCAGGCTGATTTAGAGATCTCTCCAGAACAGAAAGCTGAATGCTGCAACTTTTGACAGCTCGCGGCCATTCTGCTTTCTGTGCCGGTGAGATGAGGGACTCCCGAGACCTGAAGGAAGGAAGGTAAGTAAAACTTCTTTAAACACTATACACACACCAAACACACTTACCTGTGCACTCATGCACCCATCACTCACCTGAACACCGGACATCTCGAACCCTCCAAGCCCTTCAGCCCGACGGTCCGCCTCGCTAACTTGGCGTGGTTTGGAGCCGTCGGGAATCCCACACTTCAGGGATAAAAATAGGGATTAGGCTAAAAACTGCCTGTTAACAGGCAGTTAATTGGCACTAATCCCCTTCCCGCCTCGGGGAGGCGGGTGCCAGCACAGGTCGGGTATCCGCCTCCTTTGAAACTGGCATGGAGGCGGGTTGGAAGCGGGATGGGTTCGTGCCCCCCGATTTCGAGATTTTAACCCCCCACACGCCTCCAATTCTGCCTCAAAGGCCCAATGAAAATCGAGCCCTATTCATAATGGCACAGGAGGAGGCCCTTCGGCCCATTGTGTCCGTGCCGGCTCTCTGTAGAGCAATCCAGTCAGTCCCATTCCCCCGCTCTATCCCCATAGCCCTGCAAGTTTATTTCCCTCAAGTGCCTATCCAGCCTCCCCTTGAAAACATTGAGTGTCTCCGCTTCCACCACTTCCGTTGCCAGCGAATTCCAGGTCCTCACCACTCACTGCGTAAAAAAGTTTTCCCTCACGTCCCCCCTGTATCTCTTGCCCAAAACCTTAAATCTGTGTCCCCTAGTCCTTGTACCATCAACTAGTGGGAACAGCCTTTCCCCGTCTAGCCTATCCAAACCCGTCATAATCTTGTACACCTCTATCAAATCACCCCTCAACCTCCTTTGCTCTAATGAAAACAAATCCAGATTCTCCAACCTGTCCTTGTAGCTAAGATCCCCCATCCCCGGAACCATTCTGGTAAATCTCCTCTGCATCCTCTCGGGGGCCTTCACACCCTTCCTAAAGTGTGGTGACCAGAACTGGGTGCAATACTCCAGTTGTGGCCTAACCAGCGCTTTATAAAGGTTCAGCATAACTTCTCTACTTTTGTACTCAGTACCTCTATTTATGAAGCCCAAGATCTCGTATGCTTTGTTAACCATTCTCTCAATATGTCCTGCCACCTACAGGGACCTATGCACATTAACTCCCAGGTCCCTCTGTCCTGGCACACTCTTTAAAACTGTGCCATTAAGTGTATATTGCCTCTCCCTGTTCCTTCTGCCAAAATGCATCACCTCACACTTCTCTGTATTAAATTCCATCTGCCATTTGTCTGCCCATTCTGCTAGCCTTTCTATGTCCTGTTGCAGTCAACTGGTATCATCATCACTGTTTGCCACATCTCCAAGTTTGGTGTCATTGGCAAATTTAGAAATTCTACTCTGTATTCCAATATCCAGGTCATTTATATATATCAAAAAAAGCAGTGGCCCTGACCTTTGGGGACCACCACTGTCTGAAAGACAGCCATTTACCACAACTCGCTGTTTTTTTCCATAAGCCAATTCCTGATCCAAGCTGCCACTAACCCACCTATTCCATGAGCCTCAATTTTGTTAACCAATGTTTCCACTTACATAAGAACATAAGAACATAAGAACATAAGAAATAGGAGCAGGAGTAGGCCAATCGGCCCCTCGAGCCTGCTCCACCATTCAATAAGATCATGGCTGATCTGATCCTAACCTCAAATCTTCTATCACTCTGCATCCACCCGAACCCATGTGATCTCCCGGGAGAGGCGAAAAACCAGATAAAGACCCAATGGCCAATTTGGGAGAAAAAAATCTGGGAAATTCCTCTCCGACCCATCTAGGCGATCGAAATTCTTCCAGGAGATCACTCTGTCCCTATATTTTCTACAGTACTTACCTTCTGTAAAGGCGATCTCCACCCCAGCCAGGAACAGGAATAAAACCATCTCCTGAAATCTAACAGAATTAGAACACAGTAGGAGCAGAACAAGGCTACACGGCCCCTGGGCCCGCTCCACTACCCACAGGGCCATGACCATTCCGAACCCAGACTCATGTCCAATTTCCTGCCCGCTCCCCGTAACCCTTTATTCCCTTTACTTCTAGGAAACTATCTATTTCTGTTTTAAATTTATTTAATGATGTAGCTTCCACAGCTTTCTGGGGCAGCAAATTCCACAAACCTACCACCCTCTGAGTGAAGAAGTTTCTCCTCATCTCAGTTTTGAATGAGCAGCCCCTTATTTTAAGATTATGCCCCCTAGTTCTAGTTTCACCCATCATTGGGAACATCCTCACCGCATCCACCCGATCAAGCCCCTTCACAATCTTATATGTTTCAATAAGATCGCCTCTCATTCTTCTGAACTCCAATGAGTAGAGTCCCAATCTACTCAACCTCTCCTCATATGACCACCCCCTCATCCCCGGGATTAACCGAGTGAACCTTCTTTGTACTGACTCGAGAGCAAGTATGTCTTTTCTTAAGTATGGACACCAAAACTGTATGCAGTATTCCAGGTGCGGCCTCACCAATACCTTGTACAACTGCAGCAATACCTCCCTGTTTTTATATTCCAACCCCCTAGCAATAAAAGCCAACATTCCATTGGCCTTCTTGATCACTTGCTGCACCTGCATACTAACTTTTTGAGTTTCGTGCACCAGGACCCCCAGATCCCTTTGTACTACAGTACTTTCCAGTTTCTTGCCATTAAGATAATAACTTGCTCTATGATTTTTCCTGCCAAAGTGCATAACTTCACACTTTCCAGTATTGTATTCCATCTGCCAAATCTCTGCCCACTTACTTAGCCTGTCTATGTCCCTTTGCAGGTTTTTTATGTCCTCCTCACTCACTACTTTCCGTCCCATCTTTGTATCATCTGCAAACTTTGATATGTTACACTCGGTCCCCTCCTCCAAATCGTTAATATAGATTGTAAAGAGTTGGGGACCCAGCACTGACCCCTGCGGAACACCACTAGTTACTGGTTGCCAATCTGAGAACGAACCATTTATCCCAACTCTCTGCCTTCTGTTAGATAGCCAATCCTCCACCCATGCCAGAATATTACCCCCAATCCCGTGATTTTTTATCTTGAGCAATAATCTTTTGTGTGGCACCTTGTCAAATGCCTTTTGGAAGTCTAAATACACTACGTCCACTGGTTCCCCTTTATCCACCCTGTATGTTACTTCCTCAAAAAACTCAAGCAAATTTGTTAAACATGACTTCCCCTTCATGAAACCATGCTGAGTTTGCCCTATTAAATTGTGTTTATCCAAATGTCCCGTTACTGTCTCCTTAATAATGGACTCTAACATTTTACCAACCACAGATGTTAGGCTAACAGGTCTATAGTTTCCAGCCTTCTGCCTACTACCCTTTTTAAATAATGGTGTTACATTAGCAGTTTTCCAATCTGCCGGGACCTTTGCTGAGTCCAGTGAGTTTTGGAAAATTATTACCAATGCATCCACAATCCCTACTGCTACTTCCCTCAAGACCCTGGGATGCAAGCCATCAGGTCCAGGGGATTTATCCGCCTTGAGTCCCATTATTTTACCAAGTACCACTTCCTTAGTGATTTTAATTGTATTTAGTTCCTCCCCCCCTCGAGCCCCCTGTTTGTCCAGTGTTGGGATATTCTTAGTGTCCTCTACTGTAAAGACTGATACAAAATAATTGTTCAGTGTTTTTGCCATCTCCATGTTTCCCACCATTAATTTCCCGGTCTCATCCTCTAAGGGACCAACATTTACTTTAGCCACCCTTTTTCTTTTTATATAACTATAGAAACTTTTACTGTCTGTTTTTATATTTTTTGCTAATTTACTTTCATAATCTATCTTCCCTTTCTTAATCAATCTCTTTGTGGGGAAGAGCAAAACTAGAGGCCATCAATATAAGATAGTCACCAAGAAATCCAATAGGGAATTCAGAAGAAACTTCTTTACCCTGAGAGTGGTGAGAATGTGGAACTCGCTACCACAGGGGGTGCTTGAAGTGAATAGTATAGATGCATTTAAGGGGAGGCTAGATAAACATATGAGGGAGAAGGGAATAGAGGGTTTTGCTGATAGAGTTAGATGAGGAAAGACGGGAGGAGGCTCGAGTGGGGCATAAATGCCAGCATGAACTGGTTGGGCCGAATGGTCTGTTTCTGTGCTGTATATCCTGAGTAATCCTATGTAATTGAAAGCAAACACAGTGCTCTAACCTAATTGAGCAAGAGTTTCAGGTCAATCCGCAATTCTTAGTTTGCTGAAAAATGACTAATGAGTCTGCTCCATGATACCTGCAATGTTGGCCTGGCCTTGAAACCACTTCTATCCCACCAAAATATGGTTTTAACCACATCTAGCTGACTCCCGTGAAGGGAAGGGGGAGGGGGGGGCGAGAGAGAGAAAGAGAGAGGTGGGCTTAGAAAAGAGGAGGAAGACAATGAGAGGGATACAAAAATAGAGATAGATGTAGAAAATTGAGGAAGTGATACTGGAGGACTAAAAGGTGATAAAACAGGTGCAGAAATAGCACAGAATATGAATGTGAAAATAGCAAGTGGAGGGCGAGTCCACGACAATGGGACATTAGACCTCAACCTTTCATCGAACTTTCTCATTTTAAACAAACATTCAGCAGTGAAACAATTTCTAGCAGCTGCCTGTCGAATAACAGCATTTGTGAGGACCCACAGATTAGGAGACCACAGACTGGGACTTTTTCTTCATAATGGAGTTGATTTTTCTTGTAAATTTACCTTGAAGCAGTGGGTATTGTGTAGATGCTCCGAGGGATGCGAGACTTGGGGGGTGGGGGGGCGTTGTTGAGTCTGGGGGTTGAGTCTCAGTGAGTCGCTATCATTGAAAACCTTTCCCTTCACCTATTGTCCTGTCAAATTAATTTAGTCAAACCAGATGGGGAGAGTGGGGACTGGGCCTGTCTCTGGTGGGGAGAGTGGGGACTGGGCCTGTCTCTGGTGGGGAGAGTGGGGACTGGGCCTGTCACTGGTGGGGAGAGTGGGGACTGGGCCTGTCTCTGGTGGGGAGAGTGGGGACTGGGCCTGTCTCTGGTGGGGAGAGTGGGGACTGGGCCTGTCTCTGGTGGGGAGAGTGGGGACTGGGCCTGTCTCTAGTGGGGAGAGTGGGGACTGGGCCTGTCTCTGGTGGGGAGAGTGGGGACTGGGCCTCTCTCTGGTGGGGAGAGTGGGGACTGGGCCTGTCCCTGGTGGGGAGAGTGGGGACTGGGCCTGTCTCTGGTGGGGAGAGTGGGGACTGGGCCTGTCTCTAGTGGGGAGAGTGGGGACTGGGCCTGTCTCTGGTGGGGAGAGTGGGGACTGGGCCTCTCTCTGGTGGGGAGAGTGGGGACTGGGCCTGTCTCTGGTGGGGAGAGTGGGGACTGGGCCTGTCTCTGGTGGGGAGAGTGGGGACTGGGCCTGTCTCTAGTGGGGAGAGTGGGGACTGGGCCTGTCTCTGGTGGGGAGAGTGGGGACTGGGCCTGTCTCTGGTGGGGAGAGTGGGGACTGGGCCTGTCTCTAGTGGGGAGAGTGGGGACTGGGCCTGTCTCTGGTGGGGAGAGTGGGGACTGGGCCTGTCCCTGGTGGGGAGAGTGGGGACTGGGCCTGTCTCTGGTGGGGAGAGTGGGGACTGGGCCTGTCTCTGGTGGGGAGAGTGGGGACTGGGCCTCTCTCTGGTGGGGAGAGTGGGGACTGGGCCTGTCCCTGGTGGGGAGAGTGGGGACTGGGCCTGTTTCTGGAGGGGAGAGTGGGTACTGGGCCTGTCTCTGGTGGGGAGAGTGGGGACTGGGCCTGTCTCTAGTGGGGAGAGTGGGGGCTGGGCCTGTCTCTGGTGGGGAGAGTGGGGACTGGGCCTGTCTCTGGGCTGGTGGGGCGAGTGGGGACTGGGCCTGTCTCTGGTGGGGAGAGTGGGGACTGGGCCTGTCTCTGGTGGGGAGAGTGGGGACTGGGCCTGTCTCTGGGCAGGTGGGGCGAGTGGGGACTGGGCCTGTCTCTGGTGGGGAGAGTGGGGACTGGGCCTGTCTCTGGGCAGGTGGGGCGAGTGGGGACTGGGCCTGTCTTTGGTGGGGAGAGTGGGGACTGGGCCTGTCACTGGGCTGGCGGGGAGAAAGGAGACAGGCCCAGTCCCCACTCTCCCCACCAAAGACAGGCCCAGTCCCCACTCTCCCCACCAGTGACAGGCCCAGTCCCCACTCTCCCCACCAGTGACAGGCCCAGTCCCCACTCTCCCCACCAGTGACAGGCCCAGTCCCCACTCTCCCCACCAGCCCAGTGACAGGCCCAGTCCCCACTCTCCCCACCAGCCCAGAGACAGGCCCAGTCCCCACTCTCCCCACCAGAGACAGGCCCAGTCCCCACTCTCCCCACCAGAGACAGGCCCAGTCCCCACTCTCCCCACCAGAGACAGGCCCAGTCCCCACTCTCCCCACCAGAGACAGGCCCAGTCCCCACTCTCCCCACCAGAGACAGGCCCAGTCCCCACTCTCCCCACCAGAGACAGGCCCAGTCCCCACCAGCCCATCCTGGGACATCTGGGGAACACCAGAATTCAGGCATCCAGTTCTCTCTTTATTAACCTCTGGCAAAATATTCCACAGTTTTTGTCCCAGGCTCCTGCTCAGCCCTGATTCTGACCTGAAACCACAGCTATAACCACCTCTCACACGCAGTGTGCCAGCTGCTCAATAAATTCACAAAGTGCTTGAGCTGCAACCCATCCGTCAGTTGAAAGGATTTGTCCTTCCAAAGTCACTCACAGCATTAGAATTTATGCTGGGAGAGCTGCTGGTGTAAAGGGGGTGTGACCCCCCCAGCCCCTGGAGCTGACGTCAATCCTGTCTCCACTCGCAGACTCCAAGCAAAGAATCCCTGTGGGACCCAAGGATTTGGGTTATTCTGAAGCCACTTCCATGTGGGGGCAGGATTTGGCAGTGAGGCACTGGCTACTTATCATCTGGCTATCAGTTACAGGGGGAATATGGAACATCTGGCAGTCTCAGGGAGAATAACATCTGTATAGAAACCCCGGTAGTGATTGGCGTCGAGAGATGTGCTGGGCACAATAGGCAGCCCCCCACCCACTGGGGGTCCTTTCCCCCTCCTCCCCAGAGACAGGCCCAGTCCCCACTCTCCCCACCAGCCCAGAGACAGGCCCAGTCCCCACTCTCCCCACCAGAGACAGGCCCAGTCCCCACTCTCCCCACCAGAGACAGGCCCAGTCCCCACTTTCCCCACCAGAGACAGGCCCAGTCCCCACTCTCCCCACCAGGGACAGGCCCAGTCCCCACTCTCCCCACCAGAGACAGGCCCAGTCCCCACTCTCCCCACCAGAGACAGGCCCAGTCCCCACTCTCCCCACCAGAGACAGGCCCAGTCCCCACTCTCCCCACCAGAGACAGGCCCAGTGCCCACTCTCCCCACCAGTGACAGGCCCAGTCCCCACTCTCCCCACCAGAGACAGGCCCAGTCCCCACTCTCCCCACCAGCCTAGAGACAGGCCCAGTCCCCACTCTCCCCACCAGTGACAGGCCCAGTCCCCACTCTCCCCACCAGTGACAGGCCCAGTCCCCACTCTCCCCACCAGCCCAGAGACAGGCCCAGTCCCCACTCTCCCCACCTGTCCAGAGACAGGCCCAGTCCCCACTCTCCCCACCAGTCCAGAGACAGGCCCAGTCCCCACTCTCCCCACCAGCCCAGAGACAGGCCCAGTCCCCACTCTCCCCACCAGTGACAGGTCCAGTCCCCACTCTCCCCACCAGCCCAGAGACAGGCCCAGTCCCCACTCTCCCCACCAGCCCAGAGACAGGCCCAGTCCCCAGTCTCCCCACCAGCCCAGAGACAGGCCCAGCCCCCACTCTCCCCACCAGCCCAGAGACAGGCCAAGTCCCCACTCTCCCCACCAGCCCAGAGACAGGCCCAGTCCCCACTCTCCCCACCAGTGACAGGCCGAGTCCCCACTCTCCCCACCAGCCCAGAGACAGGCCCAGTCCCCACTCTCCCCACCAGCCCATAGACAGGCCGAGTCCCCACTCTCCCCACCAGCCCAGAGACAGGCCCAGTCCCCACTCTCCCCACCAGCCCAGAGACAGGCCCAGTCCCCACTCTCCCCACCAGCCCAGTGACAGACCGGCGCTTCTTAAACTCCCATCAATCCATCACAACCGCTGGAAAATTGGAGGGAATTCAAGTCTGTGTCAAGAAGCAGGCGATTAACATTTGCTGGCTTTTATCACTGAGACTGGTGTAGCTGTTACAGACAGCGGTTACTCTAGCAACCTCCTCTGTCAGCACAGTGACTGCCTGAATATCATGAAAGGTGTGATAATAATAATAACTTCCGGGAAGTTATGTCATCACTTCCTGTGAACTGTGAACTATGAACTGTGTACATACCTCACTTCCTGTCAAATGTCACTTCCTGTTGGACTGGTATAAATACTGGTCTGTTCAGTATTGTAAGAGGCTTCGACCAGAGGCATGGTGAAGACCTCTCGTGTATATAGTGTGTTTATAAGTTACTTAAAGCTTACTTTAAAGTTACTTGATGGTAAGACTCCTTTTTCTTACATCAAAAGGTGTTTACCGAGAAGCGCAGGTGTGGGGCCAGGAGCACAGGGCACCAAGATTGGGTTTTGGAAGCCTGTAGATTGTAGCAGTGAGGGGAAGACTGAGGGAGGTGAGGTCAGGGAATGAGTTTTAAGCACTCACTTCAGGCTGTAATATGACCTGGGACCATTCCAAATCTCATCCCTTTACGTGAGATCTTGAGCAGGTTCACTGGGTACCACAGTTACAGACCCACATCCCATCTCTGTGTGTGGGGACCACAGGTACAGACCCGTGTCCCAGCACCGTGTGTGGAGACCACAGGTACAGACCCACGTCCCATCACCGTGTGTGGAGACCACGGGTACAGACCCACATCCCATCACCGTGTGTGGGGACCACAGGTACAGACCCACGTCCCATCACCATGTGTGGGCACCTCAGGTACAGACCCACGTCCCATCACCATGTGTGGGCACCTCAGGTACAGACCCACGTCCCATCACCATGTGTGGGGACCACAGGTACAGACCCGTGTCCCAGCACCGTGTGTGGAGACCACAGGTACAGACCCGTGTCCCATCACCGTGTGTGGAGACCACGGGTACAGACCCACGTCCCATCACCGTGTGTGGGGACCACAGGTACAGACCCACATCCCATCACCGTGTGTGGGCACCTCAGGTACAGACCCACGTCCCATCACCGTGTGTGGGGACCACAGGTACAGACCCACATCCCATCACCGTGTGTGGGCACCTCAGGTACAGACCCACGTCCCATCACCATGTGTGGGGACCACAGGTACAGACCCGTGTCCCAGCACCGTGTGTGGAGACCACAGGTACAGACCCGTGTCCCAGCACCGTGTGTGGAGACCACAGGTACAGACCCGTGTCCCAGCACCGTGTGTGGGGACCACAGGTACAGACCCACATCCCATCACCGTGTGTGGGGACCACAGGTACAGACCCACATCCCATCACCATGTGTGGGCACCTCAGGTACAGACCCACGTCCCATCACCGTGTGTGGAGACCACGGGTACAGACCCACATCCCATCACCATGTGTGGGCACCTCAGGTACAGACCCACGTCCCATCACCGTGTGTGGAGACCACAGGTACAGACCCACGTCCCATCACCGTGTGTGGGGACCACAGGTACAGACCCACGTCCCATCACCGTGTGTGGGGACCACAGGTACAGACCCGTGTCCCATCACCGTGTGTGGGCACCACAGATGCAGACCCACATCCCATCACCATGTGTGGGCACCACAGGTACAGACCCGTGTCCCAGCACCGTGTGTGGGGACCACAGGTACAGACCCGTGTCCCATCACCGTGTGTGGGCACCACAGGTACAGACCCGTGTCCCATCACCGTGTGTGGAGACCACAGGTACAGACCCGTGTCCCATCACCGTGTGTGGGGACCACAGGTACAGACCCGTGTCCCATCACCGTGTGTGGGCACCACAGATGCAGACCCACATCCCATCACCATGTGTGGGCACCTCAGGTACAGACCCGTGTCCCAGCACCGTGTGTGGGGACCACAGGTACAGACCCGTGTCCCATCACCGTGTGTGGGCACCACAGGTACAGACCCGTGTCCCATCACCGTGTGTGGAGACCACAGGTACAGACCCGTGTCCCATCACCGTGTGTGGGGACCACAGGTACACACCCACGTCCCATCACCGTGTGTGGAGACCACAGGTACAGACCCGTGTCCCATCACCGTGTGTGGAGACCACAGGTACAGACCCGTGTCCCATCACCGTGTGTGGGGACCACAGGTACAGACCCGTGTCCCAGCACCGTGTGTGGAGACCACAGGTACAGACCCACATCCCATCACCGTGTGTGGAGACCACGGGTACAGACCCACATCCCATCACCGTGTGTGGGGACCACAGGTACAGACCCACATCCCATCACCATGTGTGGGCACCTCAGGTACAGACCCACGTCCCATCACCGTGTGTGGAGACCACGGGTACAGACCCACGTCCCATCACCGTGTGTGGAGACCACGGGTACAGACCCACATCCCATCACCGTGTGTGGGCACCACAGATGCAGACCCACATCCCATCACCGTGTGTGGGGACCACAGGTACAGACCCGTGTCCCATCACCGTGTGTGGGGACCACAGGTACAGACCCGTGTCCCATCACCGTGTGTGGGCACCACAGGTACAGACCCGTGTCCCATCACCGTGTGTGGAGACCACAGGTACAGACCCGTGTCCCATCACCGTGTGTGGGGACCACAGGTACAGACCCGTGTCCCATCACCGTGTGTGGGCACCACAGATGCAGACCCACATCCCATCACCATGTGTGGGCACCTCAGGTACAGACCCGTGTCCCAGCACCGTGTGTGGGGACCACAGGTACAGACCCGTGTCCCATCACCGTGTGTGGGCACCACAGGTACAGACCCGTGTCCCATCACCGTGTGTGGAGACCACAGGTACAGACCCGTGTCCCATCACCGTGTGTGGGGACCACAGGTACACACCCACGTCCCATCACCGTGTGTGGAGACCACAGGTACAGACCCATGTCCCATCACCGTGTGTGGGCACCTCAGGTACAGACCCGTGTCCCAGCACCGTGTGTGGGGACCACAGGTACAGACCCGTGTCCCATCACCGTGTGTGGGCACCACAGGTACAGACCCGTGTCCCATCACCGTGTGTGGAGACCACAGGTACAGACCCGTGTCCCATCACCGTGTGTGGGGACCACAGGTACAGACCCGTGTCCCATCACCGTATGTGGGCACCACAGGTACAGACCCGTGTCCCATCACCGTGTGTGGGGACCACAGGTACAGACCCGCATCCCAGCACCGTGTGTGGAGACCACAGGTACAGACCCACGTCCCAGCACCGTGTGTGGGGACCACAGGTACACACCCACGTCCCATCACCGTGTGTGGAGACCACAGGTACAGACCCGTGTCCCATCACCGTGTGTGGAGACCACAGGTACAGACACGTGTTCCAGCACCGTGTGTGGGCACCACAGGTACAGACCCGTGTCCCAGCACCGGGTGTGGAGACCACAGGTACAGACCCGTGTCCCAGCACCGTGTGTGGGGACCACAGGTACAGACCCGTGTCCTATCACCGTGTGTGGACACCACAGGTACAGACCCGCATCCCAGCACCGTGTGTGGAGACCACAGGTACAGACCCACATCCCATCACCGTGTGTGGAGACCACAGGTACAGATCCGTGTCCCATCACCGTGTGTGGGGACCACAGGTACAGACCCGTGTCCCAGCACCGTGTGTGGGCACCACAGGTACAGACCCGTGTCCCATCACCGTGTGTGGGGACCACAGGTACAGACCCGTGTCCCAGCACCATGTGTGGGGACCACAGGTACAGACCCGTGTCCCATCACCGTGTGTGGGCACCACAGGTACAGACCCGTGTCCCATCACCGTGTGTGGAGACCACAGGTACAGACCCGTGTCCCATCACCGTGTGTGGGGACCACAGGTACACACCCACGTCCCATCACCGTGTGTGGAGACCACAGGTACAGACCCATGTCCCATCACCGTGTGTGGGCACCTCAGGTACAGACCCGTGTCCCAGCACCGTGTGTGGGGACCACAGGTACAGACCCGTGTCCCATCACCGTGTGTGGGCACCACAGGTACAGACCCGTGTCCCATCACCGTGTGTGGAGACCACAGGTACAGACCCGTGTCCCATCACCGTGTGTGGGGACCACAGGTACAGACCCGTGTCCCATCACCGTATGTGGGCACCACAGGTACAGACCCGTGTCCCATCACCGTGTGTGGGGACCACAGGTACAGACCCGCATCCCAGCACCGTGTGTGGAGACCACAGGTACAGACCCACGTCCCAGCACCGTGTGTGGGGACCACAGGTACACACCCACGTCCCATCACCGTGTGTGGAGACCACAGGTACAGACCCGTGTCCCATCACCGTGTGTGGAGACCACAGGTACAGACACGTGTTCCAGCACCGTGTGTGGGCACCACAGGTACAGACCCGTGTCCCAGCACCGGGTGTGGAGACCACAGGTACAGACCCGTGTCCCAGCACCGTGTGTGGGGACCACAGGTACAGACCCGTGTCCTATCACCGTGTGTGGACACCACAGGTACAGACCCGCATCCCAGCACCGTGTGTGGAGACCACAGGTACAGACCCACATCCCATCACCGTGTGTGGAGACCACAGGTACAGATCCGTGTCCCATCACCGTGTGTGGGGACCACAGGTACAGACCCGTGTCCCAGCACCGTGTGTGGGCACCACAGGTACAGACCCGTGTCCCATCACCGTGTGTGGGGACCACAGGTACAGACCCGTGTCCCAGCACCATGTGTGGGGACCACAGGTACAGACCCGTGTCCCATCACCGTGTGTGGGGACCACAGGTACAGATCCGTGTCCCATCACCGTGTGTGGAGACCACAGGTACAGACCCGTGTCCCATCACCGTGTGTGGAGACCACAGGTACAGACCCGCATCCCATCACCGTGTGTGGGGACCACAGGTACAGACCCGTGTCCCAGCACCGTGTGTGGGGACCACAGGTACAGACCCGTGTCCCATCACCGTGTGTGGGGACCACAGGTACAGACCCGTGTCCCAGCACCGTGTGTGGGCACCACAGGTACAGACCCGTGTCCCATCACCGTGTGTGGGGACCACAGGTACAGACCCACGTCCCAGTGTTCAGCACCATTCACAACTCCTCAGATAATGATGCAGTCCATGCCCGCATGCAACAAGACCTGGATGATGTTCAGACTTGGGCTGATAAGTGGCAGGTAATATTCGTGCCACAGAAGTGCCAGGCAATGACTATCTCCAACAAGCGAGAGTCTAACCACCGCCATTTGACATTCAATGGCATTATCATCGCTGAATCCCCCACCATCAACATCCTGCGAGTCACCATTGACCAGAAACTTAACTAGACCAGCCACAAAAATACTGTGGCAACAAGAGCAGGTCAGAGGCTGGGTATTCTGCGGCGAGTGTCTCATCTCCTGACTCCCCAAAGCCTTTCCACCATCTACAAGGCACAAGTCAGGAATGTGATGGAATACTCTCCACTTGCCTGGATGAGTGCAGCTGCAACAACACTCAAGAAGCTCGACACCATCCAGGACAAAGCAGCCCACTTGATTGGCACCCCTTCTACCACCTTAAACATTCACTCCCTCCACCACCGGTGCACCGTGGCTGCAGTGTGTACCATCTACAAGATGCACTGCAGTAACTTGCCAAGGCTTCTTCGGCAGCACCTCCCAAACCCGCGACCTCTTCCACCTAGAAGGACAAGGGCAGCAGGCAAATGGGAACACCACCACCTCCAAGATCCCCTCCAAGTCACACACCATCCTGACTTAGAAGTATATCGCCGATCCTTCATCGTCGCTGGGTCAAAATCCTGGAACTCCCTACCTAGCAGCACTGGGAGTACCGTCACCACACGGACTGCAGCAGTTCAAGAAGGCTGCTCACCACCACCTTCTCAAGGGCAATTAGGGATGGGCAATAAATGCTGGCCTTGCCAGCGACGCCCACACCCCATAAAAACAAATTTAAAAAAAACTCACCCCCAATCTCTTCCCCCCCACCCCGAGAGTTAGGTGGAAACAGACAGATACAGATAGAGAATCAGCAGATGGGAGGCGATAGATTGGGCTCCCTCACTGACCAATAGCCCCCCATCACTCTCCTCCCCTCCCACAAACCAGGCCCCCCTTCCCCTTCCTCCCCTCCTGCTCCCCTGACACAGGCCCCTCCTCCCACCACTCCCTTGTCTGGACAGATAGAGAGAGAGATGGATGGATAGAGAGAGGAGTAGACAGATAGAGAGAGAGATGGATGGATAGAGAGATATATGGAGGGATAGAGAGAGGAGTGGACAGATAGAGAGAGGAGTAGACAGATAGAGAGAGAGATGGATGGATAGAGAGATATATGGAGGGATAGAGAGAGTGGACAGATAGAGAGAGGAGTAGACAGATAGAGAGAGAGAGATGGATGGATAGAGATAGGTGTCAAAAACAGGAAGGCAGATTATTATCTAAATGGCAATAGATTGGGAGAAGGGGAAGTGCAACGAGACCTGGGTGTCCTTGTGCACCAGTCGCTGAAGGTAAGCATGCAGGTGCAGCAGGCGGTTAAGAAGGCAAATGGTATGTTGGCCTTCGTAGCGAGAGGGTTTGAGTACAGGAACAAGGATGTCTTGCTGCAGTTGTACAGGGCCTTGGTGAGACCACATTTTCAGTATTGTGTGCAGTTTTGGTCGCCTTATCTGAGGAAGGATGTTCTTGCCATGGAAGGAGTGCAGCGAACAATCACCAGGCTGATACCTGGGATGGCAGGAATGACGTATGAGGAGAGATTGTGTCGACTGGGCTTATACTCGTTGGAGTTTAGAAGAATGAGAGGGGATCTCATTGAAACTTATAAAATTCTGACAGGACTAGACAGACTAGATGCAGGAAGGATGTTCCCGATGGCGGGGGAGTCCAGAACCAGGGGTCACAGTCTAAGGATAAGGGGTAAGCCATTTAGGACTGAGATGAGGAGGAATTTCTTCACCCAGAGAGTGGTGAACCTGTGGAATTCTCTACCACAGAAGGCAGTAAAGGCCAATTCATTAAATATATTCAAGAAGGAGTTGGATATATTTCTTAAGGCTAAAGGGATCAAGGGATATGGAGAGAAAGCAGGGACCGGGTACTGAGTTTGGATGATCAGCCATGATCTCATTGAATGGCGGAGCAGGCTCGAGGGACCGAATGGCCTACTCCTGCTCCTATCTTCTATGTTTCTATGAGAGAGATGGATGGATAGAGAGAGATATGGACGGATAGAGAGTGCTATTGACAGATAGAGCGAGAGATGGATAGATAGGGAGAAATGTGTTTGGATAGAGAGCGCTATTGACAGATAGAGCAAGAGATGGATAGATAGGGAGAAATGTGGATGGATAGAGATTGGGAGGCGGACAGAGGAAGACAGAGATGGCTAGAGAAGGAAGCTATGCTTCCCCATTGAAAAATCCAAGGACAAACTTAATAAATTCAAAAAGCTCTCCACTGTTAGTAATTTTCAGTTAATTGAAAGCTTTCGACTGGCAGTGAAACAGCAGGAGCCAGAGGGTAAATATATCCTGCTCACTCACCCATTCACAGCATGAAATCTGCATCCGTGTAAAGGATTAAAACAGCACAGAACAGACAGCGTCATAACTAACTGTGTGATTACTTTGATATTAATTTCTATTGATGAGCGGCTGTTGTGGGAGCGAGCCTCGCCTGTCAGTGTAGAATTCATTGCTCCTTATATCTTTACAATTAGCCAGTGCTGTTAAGCCTCACCTGAGTAAGGACCCGGTCTCCCGATGTTGTTAGCGCCCGCCACGGAAGAGGCGGCCGCTACTGAAGATGGGGATCGGCGTGGTTTCGGGCGGTACCGGGGCACTGCGCACACCGATGACGTCATCGGTGCCGGCGCAGCGCTACCGGCTAACGCCGATGTTAGGGCCCACCTAATTTCGGGCGCGACGCAACTTCCGGCGCAACCCACTCTTTCGCCCCTAATTGGGCGCAAACGCAACTGAATTTCTAGGCCATACTTTGGTTCTGTCTTCACAAAGGAGGACACAAATAACCTCCCAGAGATGTCGGGGAACATAGGGTCTAATGAGAGGGAGGAACTGAATGAAATCAGTATTTGTAGAGAGATGGTGTTAGGGAAATTGACTGGATTGAAGGCCGATAAATCCCCAGGGCCGGATAATCAACATCCTAGGGTACTTAAGGAAGTGGCCCTATAAATAGTAGATGCATTGCTGGTCATCTTCCAAAATTCTATAGACTCTGGAACAGTTCCCATGGATTGGAGGGTAGCTAATGTTACCCCACTATTCAAAAAAGGTGGTAGAGAGAAAATGGGAAATTATAGACCGGTAAGCCTGACATCGGTAGTGGGGGAAATGCTGGAGTCCATTATAAAAGCTGTAATAGCAGAGCACTTGGAAAACAGCGACAGGATCGAACAAACTCAACATGGATTTACAAAAGGTAAATCGTGCTTGACTAATCTATTGGAATTAATTGAGGATGTAACTGGTACAATAGATAAGGGAGAACCAGTGGATGTGCTGTATTTGGACTTTCAGAAGGCTTTCGATAAGGTCCCGCATCAGAGATTAGCGTTTAAAGTTAAAGCACAAGGGATTGGGGGCAAGTTACTGACTTGGATAGAGAACTGGTTGGCAGACAGGAAGCAAAGAGTTGGAATAAACGGGTCTTTTTCCGAGTGGAAGGCAGTGACTAGTGGGGTACCGCAGGGATCGGTGCTTGGACCCCAGCTATTCACAATATATATTAATGATCTAGACGAGGGAATTAGATGTAATATCTCCAAGTTTGCAGACGACACAAAGCTGGGTGGGCGTATGTGCTGTGAGGAGGATGCCGAGAAACTGCACTATGATTTGGACAGGTTGGGTGATTGGGCAGATGCATGGCAGATGCAGTATAATGTGGATAAATGCGAGGTTATCCACTTTGGTGGCAAAAACAGGAAGGCAGATTATTATCTGAATGGAAATAGATTGGGAGAAGGGGAAGTGAAACGAGACCTGGGTGTCCTTGTGCACCAGTCGCTGAAGGTAAGCATGCAGGTGCAGCAGGTGGTTAAGAAGGCAAATGGTATGTTGGCCTTCATAGCGAGAGGATTCGAGTATAGGAACAAGGATGTCTTGCTGCAGTTGTACAGAGCCTTGGTGAGACTACACCTTGAGTATTGTGTGCAGTTTTGGTCACCTTACCTGAGGAAGGATGTTCTTGCCATGGAGGGAGTGCAGCGAAGATTCACCAGACTGACACCTGGGAAGGCAGAAATGACGTATGAGGAGAGATTGGGTCGATTGGGCTTGTACTCGCTGGAGTTTAGAAGAGTGAGAGGGGATCTCATTGAAACTTATAAAATTCAAACAGGACTAGGCAGACTAGATGCAGGAAGGATGTTCCCGATGGCGGGGGAGTCCAGAACCAGGGGTCACAGGCTAAAGTTAAGGGATAGGCCATTTAGGACAGAGATGAGGAGGAATTTCTTCACCCAGAGAGTGGTGAACCTGTGGAATTCTGTACCACAGAAGGCTGTAGAGGCCAATTCATTAAATATATTTGATGTGCCTCAATTATTCCGAGACTCGAAGTTAGCAGAACAAAAGTAAGGCTTTTATTAACTCAGAACATAACACGTAAAATAGAGAGATGTCTTCCTTCAGGAGGCTGATGCCCGACTGAACTTAGATTACAAAGGAGCCAGGTATGGGCGGAGCCCTGCACACAACCAGTTCCAGCACATTCCAATACATAATACATGAGGACTGGGGGAAGGGAAAAGACACAGAAAGCAGGCAGTTACAAGACACAGAAAACAGGCAGTGATGAATGGAATATATTTCATCACAATATTCAAGAAGGAGTTAGATATATTTCAAGGCTAAAGGGATCAAGGGATATGGGGAGAAGGCAGGGACAGGGTACTGAATTTGGATGATCAGCCATGACCTCATTGAATGGCGGAGCTGGCTCGAGGGGCTGCATGGCCTACTCCTGCTCCTATCTTCTATGTTTTTATGAGGGAGCGCTGCACTGTCGGAGGGGCAGTACTGAGGGAGCGCTGCACTGTCGGAGGGGCATTCCTGGGGGAGCGATGCACTGTCAGAGGGGCAGTACTGAGGGAGCGCTGCACTTTTGGAGGGGCAGTTCTAAGGGAGCGCAGCACTGTCGGAAGAGCAGTATTGAGGGAGTGCTGCACAGTCGGTGGCTCAGTACTGAGGGCGTGCTGCACTGTCGGAGTGGCAGTACTGAGGGAGCGCTGCACTGTTAGAGGGGCAGTACTGAGGAAGCACCGCACAGTCAGAGGGGCAATACTGAAGGAGCACTGCACTGTTGGAGGGGCACTACTGAGGGAGTGCTGCACTGTCGGAGGGGCAGTACTGAGGGAGGGCTGCACTGTCGGAGTGGCAGTACTGAGGGAGCGCTGCACTGTCGGAAGGGCAGTCCTGAGGGAATGCCTCACTGTCGGAGGGGTAGTGCTGAGGGAGTGCTGTACTGTCAGAGGGGCAGTACTGAGGGAGCGCTGCACTGTCGGAGGGGCAGTACTGAGGGAACGGAGCACTGTAGGAGGGGCAGTACTGAGGGAGCGCTGCACAGTTGGACAGGCAGTCTTGAGAGAGCGGTGTACTGTTGGGGGGGCAGTACTGTGGGAGCGCAGTACTGTCGGGGTGGCAGTACTGAGGGAGTGCTGCAGTGTCAGAGGGGCAGTCCTGAGGGAGTGCTGCACTGTTGGAGGGGCAGTCATGAGGGAGCGCAGTACTGTTGGAGTGGCAGTACTGTGGGAGTGCTGCACTGTCAGAGGGGCAGTCCTGAGGGAGTTCTTCACAGTTGGAGGGGCAGTACTGAGGGAGCGCCGCACTGTCAGAGGAGCAGTCCTGAGGGAGTGCTGCAGTGTCAGAGGGGCTGTACTGAGGGAGCGCTGCACTGTCGGAAGGGCAATACTGAGGGAGTGCTGCACTGACGGAGGGGCAGTACTGAGGGAGTGCTGCACTGTCGGAAAGGCAGTACTGAGGGAGTGCTGCACTGTCAGAGGGGCAGTACTGAGGGAGCGCTGCACTGCTGGAGGGGCAGTCCTGAGGGAGCGGAGCACTGTCGGAAGGGCAGTACTAAGGGAGTGCTGCACTGTCGGAAAGGCAGAACTGAGGGAGCGCCGCACTGTCGGAGGGGCAATACTGAGCGAGCGCCGCACTGTCTTGAGGGGCAGTCCTGAGGGAGTGCTGCAGTGTCGGAGGGGCAGTACTGAGGCAGCGTCGCACTGTCAGAGGGGCAGTACTGAGGGTGCGCTGCACTCTCAGCGGGGCAGTACTGAGGGAGTGCTGCACTGTCAGAGGGGCTGTCCTGAGGGAGCGCTGCACTTTTGGAGGGGCAGTACTGAGGGAGTGCTGCACGGTTGGAGGGGCAGTCCTGAGGGAGTGCTGCACTGTTGGAGGGGCAGTACTGAGGGAGTGCTGCACGGTTGGAGGGGCCGTCCTGAGGGAGTGCTGCGCTGTCGGAGGGGCAGTACTGAGGGAGCGCCGCACTGTCAGAGGGGCAGTACTGAGGGAGCGCCGCACTGTCAGAGGGGCAGTACTGAGGGAGCGCTGCACTGTCGGAGGGGCAGTACTGAGGGAGTGCCGCACTGTCGGAGGGGCAGTACTGAGGGAGTGCTGCACTGTTGGAGGGGCAGTACTGAGGGAGCGCTGCACTGTTGGAGGGGCAGTACTGAGGGAGCGCCGCACTGTTGGAGGGGCAGTACTGAGGGAGCGCTGCACTGTCGGAGGGGCAGTTCTGAGGGAGCGCTGCACTGTCAGAGGGGCAGTTCTGAGGGAGCGCTGCACTGTTGGAGCAGCAGTCCTGAGGGAGTGCTGAACTGTCGGAGGGGCAGTACTGAGGGAGCGCTGCACTGTCAGAGGCGCAGTAATGAGGGAGCACTGCAATGTCGGAGGGTCAGTACCGAGGGAGCGCCACACTGTCGGAGGGGCAGTCCTAAAGGAGCGCAGCACTGTCGGAGGGGCAGTACTGAGGAAGCGCCACACTGTTGGAGGGGCAGTATTGAAGGAGCACTGCACTGTTGGAGGGGCAATACTGAGGGAGCGCTGCACTGTCGGAGGGGCAGTACTGAGGGAGGGCTGCACTGTCAGGGTGGCAGTACTGAGGGAGCGCTGCACTGTCGGAAGGGCAGTCCTGAGGGAACGCCTCACTGTCGGAGGGGCAGTACTGAGGGAGTGCTGCACTGTCGGAAGGGCAATACTGAGGGAGTGCTGCCCTGTCAGAGGGGCAGTATTGAGGGAGTGCTGCACTGTTGGAGGGGCAGTCCTGAGGGAGCAGAGCACTGTCGGAAAGGCAGTACTGAGGGAGTGCTGCACTGTCGGAGGGGCAGTACTGAGGGAGCACTGCACTGTCGGAAGGGCAGTACTGAGGGAGCGCTGCACTGTCAGAGTGGCTGTACTGAGGGAGTGCTGCACTGTTGGAGGGGCAGTACTGAGGGATTGCTGCACTGTCGGAGCGGCGGTCCTGAGGGAGCGTCGCACTGTCGGAGGGGCAGTACTGGGAGTGCTGCACCTTCGGCGGGGCAGTGCTGAGGGAGTGCTGCACTCTCAGAGGGGTGTCCTGAGAGAGTTCTGCACGGTTGGAGGGGCAGTACTGAGGGAGTGCTGCACTGTCAGCGGGGCAGTCCTGAGGGAGTGCTGCACTGTTGGAGGGGCAGTACTGAGGGAGCGCTGCACTGTTGGAGGGGCAGTACTGAGGGAGCAATGCACTTTCGGAGGGGCAGTACTGAGGGAGCGCTGCACTTTCAGAGGGGCAGTACTGAGGGAGTTCTGCATGGTTGGAGGGGCAGTTCTGAGGGAGCGCTGCACTGTTGGAGGGGCAGTTCTAAGGGAGCGCTGCACTGTTGGAGCAGCAGTCCTGAGGGAGTGCTGAACTGTCGGAGGGGCAGTACTGAGGGAGCGCTGCACTGTCAGAGGCGCAGTAATGAGGGAGCACTGCAATGTCGGAGGGTCAGTACCGAGGGAGCGCCACACTGTCGGAGGGGCAGTCCTAAAGGAGCGCAGCACTGTCGGAGGGGCAGTACTGAGGAAGCGCCACACTGTTGGAGGGGCAGTATTGAAGGAGCACTGCACTGTTGGAGGGGCAATACTGAGGGAGTGCTGCACTGTCGGAGGGGCAGTACTGAGGGAGGGCTGCACTGTCGGAGTGGCAGTACTGAGGGAGCACTGCACTGTCAGAAGGGCAGTCCTGAGGGAACGCCTCACTGTCGGAAGGGCAATACTGAGGGAGTGCTGCCCTGTCAGAGGGGCAGTATTGAGGGAGTGCTGCACTGTTGGGGGGGCAGTCCTGAGGGAGCGGAGCACTGTCGGAAAGGCAGTACTGAGGGAGTGCTGCACTGTCGGAGGGGCAGTACTGAGGGAGGGCTGCACTGTCGGAGTGGCAGTACTGAGGGAGCGCTGCACTGTCGGAAGGGCAGTCCTGAGGGAACGCCTCACTGTCGGAGGGGCAGTACTGAGGGAGTGCTGCACTGTCGGAAGGGCAATACTGAGGGAGTGCTGCCCTGTCAGAGGGGCAGTATTGAGGGAGTGCTGCACTGTTGGAGGGGCAGTCCTGAAGGAGCGGAGCACTGTCGGAAAGGCAGTGCTGAGGGAGTGCTGCACTGTCGGAAGGGCAGTACTGAGGGAGCGCTGCACTGTCAGAGTGGCTGTACTGAGGGAGTGCTGCACTGTTGGAGGGGCAGTACTGAGGGATTGCTGCACTGTTGGAGCGGCAGTCCTGAGGGAGCGTCGCACTGTCGGAGGGGCAGTACTGGGAGCGCTGCACCTTCGGCGGGGCAGTACTGAGGGAGTGCTGCACTCTCAGAGGGGTGTCCTGAGAGAGTTCTGCACGGTTGGAGGGGCAGTACTGAGGGAGTGCTGCACTGTCAGCGGGGCAGTCCTGAGGGAGTGCTGCACTGTTGGAGGGGCAGTACTGAGGGAGCACTGCACTTTCGGAGGGGCAGTACTGAGGGAGCGCTGCACTTTCAGAGGGGCAGTACTGAGGGAGTTCTGCATGGTTGGAGGGGCAGTACTGAGGGAGTGCTGCACTGTCAGAGGGGCAGTACTGAGGGAGTTCTGCATGGTTGGAGCGGCAGTACTGAGGGAGTGCTGCACTGTCAGAGGGGCAGTCCTGAGGGAGTGCTGCACTGTCAGAGGGGCAGTCCTCAGGGAGTGCTGCACTCTCAGAGGGGTGTCCTGAGAGAGTTCTGCACGGTTGGAGGGGCAGTACTGAGGGAGTGCTGCACTGTCAGCGGGGCAGTCCTGAGGGAGTGCTGCACTGTTGGAGGGGCAGTACTGAGGGAGCGCTGCACTGTTGGAGGGGCAGTACTGAGGGAGCACTGCACTTTCGGAGGGGCAGTACTGAGGGAGCGCTGCACTCTCAGAGGGGCAGTACTGAGGGAGTTCTGCATGGTTGGAGGGGCAGTACTGAGGGAGTGCTGCACTGTCAGAGGGGCAGTCCTGAGGGAGTGCTGCACTGTCAGAGGGGCAGTCCTGAGGGAGCACTGCACTGTTGGTGGGGCAGTACTGAGGGAGCGCCGCACTGTTGGAGGGGCAGTTCTGAGGGAGCGCTGCACTGTCGGAGGGGCAGTACTGAGGGAGTGCTGCACTCCCGGAGGGACAGTAATGAGGGAGTGCTGCACTGTCGGAGGGGCAGTACTGAGGGAATGCTGCACAGTCAGAGGGGCAGTACTGAGGGAGCAGTGCACATTCAGAGGGGCCGTCTTTCGGATGAGATGTTAAACTGAGGCCTTGTCTGTTCTCTCTCTCAGGTGAGCGGGAATTTAAAAAGTCAATGAGAAATGAGAAAGCAATAGAGCAGGATAGAGATGAGGGAAATAATAACCAGGCTGTGATGGGAAGGGACAGAATGTTTAAAAATAAGAGTGCAACAGAAAATGGGGCCAAAACCAGGAGAAATGGTAAAAAGACACAGTTAAAAGCTCTAAATCTGAATGCACGCAGCATTTGTAACAAGATAGATGAGTTGACGGCACAAATAGATACAAATGGGTCTGATCTGATCGCCATTACAGAGACGTGGTTGCAAGGTGACCTGGGCTGGGAACTGAATATTCCAGGGTATTTGACAATTCGGAAGGATAGACAGAAAGGAAAGGGAGGTGGGGTGGCTTTGTTGGTAAAGGATGGGATCAGTGCAGTGGTGAGAAGTGATATTGGTTCAGAAGATCAAGAGGTAGAATCGGTTTGGGTGGAGATAAAAAATAATAAGGGGAACAAGTCTCTGGTGGGCGTAGTCTACAGGCCCCCGAACAGTAGCAATACTGTTGGACAGGGTATAAATCAACAAATAATAGAGGCCTGTAAAAAAGGTACAGTAATAATCATGGGTGATTTAAATCTCCATATTGATTGGACAAATCAAATTGGCCATGGTAGCCTTGAGGAGGAGTTCACAGAGTACATCCGGGATGGCTTCCTGGAACAGTATGTAATGGAACCAACCAGGGAGCAGGCTATCTTGGATCTGGTACTGTGTAATGAGACAGAATTATTAAATGATCTCATAGTAAAGGATCCTCTAGGAAAGAGTGATCATAGCATGGTTGAATTTCAAATTCAGTTTGAGGGTGAGAAAGTTGTATCTCAAACCAGTGTCCTGATCTTAAACAAAGGTAATTACAATGGCATGAGGGCAGAACTGGCTAAAGTGCACTGGAAAAATAATTTAAAGGGTAAGGCAGTTGAAATGCAGTGGCGGACATTTAAGGTGATATTTCATAACTCTCAACAAAAATATATTCCAGTGAGAAAGAAAGATTTTAAGAGAAGGGAGCACCATCCGTAGCTAACTAAGGAAGTAAAGAATGGTATCAAATTGAAAACGAAGGCATACAATGTTGCCAAGATTGGTGGGAGACCAGAGGATTGGGAAACTTTTAAAAACCAGCAAAGGATGACTAAGAAAATAATGAGAGAGAAGATGAATTATTAGAGTAAGCTGGCAAGAAACATTAAAACAGATAGTAAGTGCTTCTACAGGTATATAAAAAGGAAGAGAGTAGCTAAAGTAAACATTGGTCCCTTAGAGGATGAGACTGGGGAATTAATAATGGGAAACGGGGAAATGGCAGAGACTCTGAACAAATATTTTGTATCTGTCCTCATGGTAGAAGACACTAACAACATCCCAATAATGGATAATCATGGGGCCACAGGGAGGGGGGAACTAAAGACAATCACTATCACTAAGGAAATAGTACTTGGTAAAATAATTGGACTAAAAGATGACAAGTCCCCTGGACCAGATGGCCTGCATCCCAGGGTCTTAAAAGAAGTGGCTGCAGAGATAGTAGATGCATTGGTTGCAACATACCAAAATTCCCTGGACTCTGGAGAGGTCCCAGCGGATTGGAAAACCGCAAATGTAACGCCCCTATTTAAGAAAGGAGGGAGACAGAAAGCAGGAAACTATAGACCAGTTAGCCTAACATCTGTCATTGGGAAAATGCTGGAGTCCTTCATTAAGAAAGCAGTGGCAGGGCATTTGGAAAATCATAATACAGTCAAGCAGAGTCAGCATGGTTTTATGAAAGGGAAATCACGTTTAACAAATTTGCTGGAGTTCTTTGAGGATGTAACGAGCAGGGTGGACAAAGGTGGGCTAGTGGAAGTGGTGTATTTGGATTTCCAGAAGGCATTCGATAAGGTGCCACATAAAAGGTTGCAGCATAAGATAAGAGCTCACGGAATTGGGGGTAATATATCAGCATGGATAGAGAATTGGCTAACTAACAGAAAGCAGAGAGTCGGGATAAATGGGTCATTTTCTGGTTGGCAAACGGTAACTAGTGGGGTGCCACAGGGGTCGGTGCTGGGGCCTCAATTATTTACAATCTACATTAATGACTTGGATGAAGGGACAGAGTGTAATGTAGCCAAGTTAGCGGATGATACAAAGATGGGTGGGAAAGCAAGTTGTGCAGAGGATTCAAAGAATCTGCAAAGGGATGTAGACAGGCTAAGTGAGTGGGCAAACATTTGGCAGATGGAATATAACGTGGGAAAGTGCGAGGTTATCCACTTTGGCAGGAAAAAATTTTTTTAAACTATTATTTAAATGGAGAGAGATTATAGTTCAGAGGGACCTGTGGGTCCTTGTGCATGAAAGACAAAATGTTAGCATGCAGGTACAGCAAGTAATCAAAAAGGCAAATGGAATGTTGGCCTTTATTTCAAGGGGGTTGGAGTATAAAAGTAGGGAAGTCCTGCTACAACTGTACAGGGTATTGGTGAGACCACACCTGGAGTACTGCGTACAGTTTTGGTCTCCTTATTTAAGGAAGGATATACTTTCATTGGAGGCAGTTCAGAGACGATTCACACGGTTGATTCCTGAGATGAGGGGGTTGATTTATGAGGAAAGGTTGAGCAGGTTGGGCCGATACTCATTGGAATTTAGAAGAATGAGAGGTGATCTTATTGAAACATATAAGATACTGAGGGGGCTCGACAAGGTAGATGCAGAGAGGATGTTTCCCCTCATGGGGAAATCTAGAACTCGGGGGCATAGTTTCAGAATAAAGGGTCGCCCTTTTAGAATGAGATGAGGAGGAATTTCTTCTCTCAGAGGGTCGTAAATCTGTGGAATTCTCTGCCGCAGAGAGCTGTGGAGGCTGGGTCATTAAATACATTTAAGGTGGAAATAGACAGAGTTTTACAAGATAAGGGAGTGAAGGGTTATGGGGAGCGGGCAGGGAAGTGGCTTTGAACCCAAGATCAGCCATGAACTTATTGATTGGCAGAGCAGGCTCAAGGGGCCAAGTGGCCTATTCCTGCTCCTATTTCTTATGTTCTTATGTTCTTATGTAAAGGATCCCATAGCACTATTTCGAAGAATAGCAGGGGAGTTCTCCCCGGTGCCTTGGCCTATATTTACCATCAATCAACATCACTAAAAACAGAATATCTGGTCCTTATTGCTGTGGGAGCTTGCTGTGCGCAAATTGGCTGCCCTGTTTCCTACATTACAACAGTGACTACACTTCAAAAGTACTTCATTGGCTGTAAAGTGCTTTGGGATGTCCTGAGATTGTGAAAGGTGCTATATAAATGCAAGTCTTTCTTTGCTGTAGTTTGCAATTCTCGGATTTACTGATATCCCCAAGCTACAGAGAGCTGCTGGTTCCCAACCAGCAACTCGAAACTGATCAATGAATCCAGTTATTAAATTACAAAGCAAGCTCCCAGGGGGGTTTTAATAGGACATGTTTGTCCAGCAGATGTAAGTGTGGGGCAAAATTAATTTTAACCCTGTGAATGGCTCCTCTGATGCCATTATCAGATAAAACAGCTTTCAATTCCTTCCATCCTGGGGTATCTTGAAGCCATATCCTGGTCAAAAACAACCAAACAGCAGTCAGATTGACGCATGCCCGAGAAATGAACAAACCAGCAAATCTATGGTAAGAATCGAGATTCAAGGGTCAGGTATAGGTTAAGAGTGAGTGCAGGGAAATTTGTTGTTTATGATTCTAAGGAGATTAGGAGTTCGTAATTACTGTAAATGTCCTCTTTGTACTGAGTACTGCTAATTAACTTGTTTAATGCTCAATAAATATGTCTAGTGGTTTATAATCTGCGCTCAGTTTAAGCTCTTCCCTCGACCAGTGAGATATAAAGTAAGAAACCGGGATAGAATGAGCAGGATGTCCACCGATATATCCCACAGCCTGCGATACAATCCACACCCTGCGATATATCGCACACCCTGCGATATATCGCACACCCTGCGATATATCCCACACCTTGCAATATATCCCACACCCTGCGATATATCCCACACCCTGCGATATATCCCACACCCTGCGATATATCCCACACCCTGCGATATATCCCACACCCTGCGTTATATCCCACACCCTGTGATATATCCCACACCCTGCGTTATATCCCACACCCTGCGTTATATCCCACACCCTGCGATATATCCCACACCCTGCGATATATCCCACACCCTGCGATATATCCCACACCCTGCGTTATATCCCACACCCTGTGATATATCCCACACCCTGCGATATATCGCACACCTTGCGATATATCCCACACCCTGCGATATATCCCACAGCCTGCAATACAATCCACACCCTGTGATATATCGCACACCCTGCGATATATCCCACACCCTGCGATATATCCCACACCCTGCGATATATCCCACACCCTGCGATATATCCCACACCCTGCGTTATATCCCACACCCTGCGATATAGCACACACCCTGCGATATATCCCACATCGTGCGATATATCCCACACTGTGATATATCCCACACCCTGCGATATATCCCACACCCTGCGATATATCCCACACCCTGCGATATATCCCACACCCTGCGATATATCCCACACCCTGCGATATATCCCACACCCTGCGATATATCCCACACCCTGCGATATATCACACATCCTGTGATATATCCCACACCCTGCGATATATCCCACACCCTGCGATACATTCCACACCCTGCGATACATTCCACACCCTGCGATATACCCACACCCAGTGATATATCCCACACCCTGCGATATATCACACATCCTGTGATATATCCCACACCCTGCGATATACCCACACCCTGCGATATAGCACACACCCTGCGATACATTCCACACTCTGCGATACATTCCACACTCTGCGATATATCCCACACCCTGCGATATATTCCACACCCTACGATATATGCAACACCCTGCGATATATCCCACACCCTGTGATACAATCCACACCCTGCGATATATTCACACCCTGCGATACATTCCACACTCTGCGATATATCCCACACCCTGCGATATACCCCACACCCTGCGATATATCCCACACCCTGTGATATATCCCACACCCTGTGATATATTCCACACCTTGCGATATACCCCACACCCTGCGATATATCCCACACCATGTGATATATCCCACACCCTGCGATACATTTCACACCCTGCGATACATTCCACACCCTGCGATACATTCCACACCCAGTGATATATCCCACACCCTGTGATATATCCCACACCCTTCGATATATCCCACACCCTGCGATATATTCCACACCCTGCAATATATCCCACACCCTGCGATATATCCCACACCGTGATATTTCGACACCCTGCAATATTTAGCGCACCCTGCGATATATCCCACACCCTGCAATATATCCCATACCCTGCGATATATCCCATACCCTGCAATATATCCCACACCCTGTGATATATTTCACACCCTGTATTATAACAAACACCCTGTGATATATTCCACACCCTGCGATATATCCCACACACTGCGATATATCCCACGCCCTGCGATATATCCCACACCCTGCGATATATGAACACCCTGCGTTATTTCCCACACCTTGCGATATATCCCACAACCTACGATATATCCCATACCCTGCGATATATCCCACACCCTGTGATATATCACACACTCTCTGATATATCCCACACCCTGCGATGTATCCTAAACCCTGCGATATATCCCACACCCTGCGATATGTCCCACACCCTGCAATATAACCCACACCCTGCGATATATCCCACACCCTGCGATATATCCCACACCCTGTGATATATTCCACACCCTGCGATATATCCCACTCTCTGCGATGTATCCCACATGCTGCGATATATCCCACACCCTGCGATAAATCCCACACCCTGCGATAAATCCCACACCCTGCGATGCAATCCACACCCTGCGATATATCCCACACCCTACGATATATCCCACACCCTGTGATATATCTCACACCCTGCGATATATCCCAAACCCTGCGATATATCCCACACGCTGCGACTTATTCCACACCCTATGATATTTCCCACACCCTGCGATATATCCCACACCCTGCGATACATCCCACACCCTGTGATATATCCACACCCTGGGATATATCCACACCCTGCGATATATTTCACACCCTGCGATATATCCCACACCCTGCGATATATATCCCACACCCTGCGATATATCCACACACTGCGATATATTCCACACTCTGCAATATAACCCATACGCTGCGATATATCCCACACCCTGCGATGTATCCCACAACCTGCGATACATTCCACATCCTGCGATATATCCCACACCCTGCGATATATCCCACACCCAGCGATATATCCCGCACCCTGCGATATATCCCGCACCCTGCGATATATTCCACACCCTGCAATATATCCCACACCCTTCGATATATCCCATACCCTGCGATATATCCACACCCTGTGATATATCCCACACCCTGCGATATATCCCACACCCGGCGATATATCCCACACACTGCGATACATTCCACACCCTGCTATATATCCCACACCCTGCGATATATCCCCACCCTGCGATATATCCCACACCCTGCGATATATCCCACACCCTGTGACATATCCCGCACCCTGTGATATATTCCACACCCGGCGATATATCCCACACCCTGGAAAATATCCCACACCCTGTGATATATTCCACACCCTGCGATATATCCCACACCCTGTGATATAATCCACACCCTGCGATATATCCCACACTCTGCGATATATCCCACACCCTGCGATATATTCCACACCCTGCGATATATCCCACACCCTGCGATTTATTCCACACCCTATGATATAACCCACACCCTGCGATATATCCCACACCCTGCAATATATCCCTCATCTGTGATATATCCCACACCCTGCGATTTATTCCACACCCTATGATATGTCCCACACCCTGTGATACATTCCACACCCTGCGATATATCCCACATCCTACGATATATCCCACACCCTGCGATATATCCCACACCCTGCGATACATCCCACACCCTGCGATATATCCACACCCTGGGATATATCCCACACCCTACGATATATCCCACACCCTGCGATATATCCACACCCTGCGATATAGCCACACCCTGCTATATATCCACACCCTGCGATATATCCCACACACTGCGATATATCCCACACCCTGCAATGTATCTCACACCCTGCGATATATCCCACACCCTGCGATATATCCCACACCCTGCGATATATCCCACACCCTGCAATATATTCCATACCCTGCGATATATTCCACACTCTGCGATATTTTGCACACCCTGAAATATATCCCACACCCTGCGATATATCCCACACTCAGCGATATATCCCACACCCTGCAATATATCCCACACCGTGCGATACACTCTGTGATATATCCCACACCCTGCGATATTTCCCTCACCCTGCAATATATCCCACACCATTCAATGTATCCCACACGCTGCGATATATCCCACACCCTGCAATATATCCCACACCCTGAGATATATTCCACACCCTGAGATATATTCCACACCCTGCGATATATCCCACTCCCTGCCATATATCCCACACCCTGCAATATATCCCACTCCCTGCGATATATCCAACACCCTGCGATATATTCCACACCCTGCGATATATCCCACACCCTGCAATATATCCCACAACCTGCGATACAATCCACACCCTGTGATATATCACGCACCCTGCGATATATCCCACACCCTGCGATACAATCCACACCCTGTGATATATCACGCACCCTGCGATATATACACACCCTGCGATATATCCCACACCCTGCGATATATCCCAAACCCTGCAATATAGCCCACATCCTGCAATATATCCCACACCCTGCGATATATTCCACACTCTGCGATATATCCCATAACCTGCGATATAGCCACAGCCTGCGATATATCCCACAGCCTGCGATATATCCCACACCCTGTGATATATCCCACACCCTGCGATATATCCCATACACTGCAATATATCCCACACCCTGCAATGTATCTCACACCCTGCGATATATCCCACACCCTGCGATATATCCCACACCCTGCGATATATCCCACACCCTGCAATATATTCCACACCCTGCGATATATCCCACACGCTGCGATATAATTCCCATACCCTGCGATATATCCCACACGCTGCGATATTTTCCACACCCTGAAATATATCCCACACCCTGCGATATATCCCACACTCAGCGACATATCCCACACCCTGCAATATATCCCACACCGTCCAATACACTCTGTGATATATCCCACACCCTGCGATATTTCCCTCACCCTGCGATATATCCCACACCGTTCGATGTATCCCACACCCTGCGATATATTCCACACCCTGCGATATATCCCACTCCCTGCCATATATCCCACACCCTGCAATATATCCCACTCCCTGCGATATATCCAACACCCTGCGATATATTCCACACCCTGCAATATAGCCCACACCCTGCAATATATCCCACAACCTGCGATACAATCCACACCCTGCGATATATCACGCACCCTGCGATATATACACACCCTGCGATATATCCCACACTCTGCGATATATCCCAAACCCTGCAATATATCCCACATCCTGCGATATATCCCACACCCTGTGATATATTCCACACTCTGCGATATATCCCATAACCTGCGATATAGCCACAGCCTGCGATATATCCCATAGCCTGCAATATATCCCACACCCTGTGATATATCCCACATCCTGCGATATATCCCATACCCTGCGATATATTCCACACCTTCCGATATATCCCACACCCTGCGATATATCCCACACCCGGCGATATATTCACAGGCTGCGATATATCCCACACCCTGCGATATATCCCACACCCTGCGGTATATGCCACACCGTGCGATATATCACGCACCCTGCGATATATCCCACACTCTGCGATATATTCCACACCCTGCGATATATCCCACACCCTGCGATATATCCCACACCCTGCGGTATATGCCACACCGTGCGATATATCACGCACCCTGCGATATATCCCACACTCTGCGATATATTCCACACCCTGTGATATATCCCACATCCTGCGATATATTCCAGACCCTGTGACATATCCCACATCCTGCGATATATCCCACACCCTGCGATATATTCCACACCCTGTGATACATCCCACACCCTGCGATATATCGCACACCCTGCGATATATCCCACACCCTGTGATATATTACACACCCTGCGATATATCCCACAACCTGCGATACATTCCACACCCTGCGATATATCCCACACCCTGCGATGTATCCCACACCCTGCGATATATTCCACACTCTCCGATATATCCTGCACCGTGCGATATATCCCACATCCTGTGCTTTATCCCAAACCCTGTGATATAGCCCACACCGTGCGATATGTCCCACATGCTGCGATTTATCCCACACCCTGTGATATATCCCACACCGTGCGATATATCCCACACCCTGCGATATATCCCACACCCTGCGATATATCCCACACCCTGCGATATATCGACACACTGCGATATATCCCACACCCTGCGATATATCACACACCCTGCGATATATTCCACACCATGCGATATATCCCACACCCTGCGATATATCACACACTCTGCGATATATCTGACACCCTGCGATATATCCCACACCCTGCAATATATCCCACACCTGCGATATATCCCACACCCTGCGGTATATCCCACACCCTGCGATATATTCCACACCCTGCGATATATCCCACTCCCTGCGATATATCCCACACCCTGCGATTTATCCCACAGCCTGCGATATATCCCACACTGTGCGATATATCCCACACCCTGCAATATCTCCCACACCCTGCGATATATCCCACACCCTGCGATATATCCCACACCCTGCGATATATCCCACACCCTGCGGTATATCCCACACCCTGCGATATATCCCACACCCTGCGGTATATCCCACACCCTGCGATATATTCCACACCCTGCGATATATCCCACTCCCTGCGATATATCCCACACCCTGCGATTTATCCCACAGCCTGCGATATATCCCACACTGTGCGATATATCCCACACCCTGCAATATCTCCCACACCCTGCGATATATCCCACACCCTGCGATATATCCCACACCCTGCAATATATCCCACACCCTGCAATATCTCCCACACCCTGCGATATATCCCACACCCTGCGATATATTCCACACCCTGCGATATATCCCATACCCTGCAATATATCCCACACCCTGCGATATATTCCACACCCTGCGATATATTCTACACCCTGCGATATATCCCATACCCTGCAATATATCCCACACCCTGCGATATATTCCACACCCTGCGATATATCCCACACCCTGCGATACATTCCTGATATACAGGAGTGAGACTATAAACTGATGTCTGTGAGGGGCACGTAAGGGAGTGTATGAGGGAGGGGAGGGGAGGAGAGAGAGGTGAGGAGGGAGGGGGAGGGTAGGAGCGGGAGGAGGGGGTAGGAAATACAGAGTTTAGAGATGCTGGAGAAGAAGGATTTGGTTAGGAGATGGGGCAATGCCGAACAGAGGACAGGCTGAAGTATTCCAGGCCGTGCGGTGATCAGTGGAGAGCTGCTCGGATTGAAGGTTATGTTTGGTTCCATTCATGCTGAAATGGACAACGAAGCACTAACTGCAAATTGTTAAAACTGTGAGTGATTACAGCTTGTGAATGGTGATCAGATTAGTGGAGTCTGAGCTGAGGCTTTTTACACCGGGTAAAACAGCAGCACTGCAGAAACCAAGGAGAATATTCACCTTACACCAGCATCGGACCAGAGATTGAGTCAGAGAGACACTGAAAATGATGAAAGCCAGCACAGTCCATCCTCGCTCCCTCCCTCCTTCCTTCCCTCCCATCATCTTCTGGACATTTAGGGGGGAAAATTCAGTTGGTTTGCATCTCCCGTTAGCGCCTTAAGAGGGCGCTAATGGGGCGCAAAGCAACTAGCGCCCGGGTGCGGTGATGTTTGCGCCGCTCACAAAATTAACTAGATATTTTGCGGCGGCGCTAAACACTACCACCACCACCTCTTGCGCCCGCAGATCGTGACATCAGTCGAGTGTGCAACGCCCCGGTAGCGCCCCGGACCGGATATTGAGTGGCGCCCCCTGCTTTACCGCCTGCCGCTAGCAACGACAGGTTGAGGGGAGCATTTTGCAGTCAGGAAGCGACTGGGGGAGCGCTATTTAAAGGCGACCGCTTCCTGCCCTTTTTGTTGGTGACATTTTTGCACCACGCATTCTGAGAGAGAGAGACTTCTGGAGAGATTCAACGCTGTGTGAAGGAGTTTTGGGTACTGAGCTGCACTTTGCAGGTTCATTTTGATTTGCCCTTCCTTTTATCGATTTAGAAGAGACTGTTGGGGCTCTGAGCTCGTTCCCTGGGCCTCTCCATTGTTCTTTCCAGCAGATTTGATGTACAGGTCTCTCCAGGCCGAGATTCAAGGCTGCAATGAGCATGATGTGGATGGAGAGCAAGATCGACCCTCCCCTTTAAGAACTGGCCGGCGCCATTGTGTCTGTGTTCCATTGCTGACTGACATCACATGAGCTTCACCAACGCTCTGAGGTAGCGCCTCGCTCCTCAGCCTTTGTGTCTTAAGACAGGTGTGAAGCGCCTGATTTAGCGCTCCAATCACCTCCAGGGGCGATAGAAGCCAAGTTTGCCGTTAGAGGCGATAATTAGCGCCAGGCGCTAATCTTTGCGCCCGGCCGATAATTGTGCCCCAAATGGTGCCATACTGAATTTCTCCCCCTTAGTGTTTCAGGGGATGGGGGATTGGATCAGATGTGTTTGGTCACATCACCCTCCGACTTTCCAACTCTCTGAAGTTCTGCCATCAGATGGTCGGATATTTCAATCAAATGATGTAACCTCCCCTAACCATCGCCCATCCCCCCATCCATCGCCCATTCCCCCACCCATTGGTGCCACCCATCCCATTGCCCCCACCAAAGCCCCCCACCCATCGCCCATCCACCCATCCATCGCCCATTCCCCCACCCATCCATCACCCATCCCCCCACCCATCTCCCCCACCCATCGTCCATCGGTCCCTCCCATTGGTTCCCGGTGCCCAGCATTGCATTGGCAGAGGAGGGAGACATTTGATCAAATTCAGAGTGCCTTTGCAATCGTTCACCGGGCAATAAATTTATTTATTAATTCCTGGGATGTGGGCGTCGCTGGCAAAGCCAGCATTTATTGCCCATCCCTAATTGCCCTTGAGAAGGTGGTGGTGAGCTGCCTTCTTGAAACGCTGCAGTCCGTGTGGTGAAGGTGCTCCCACAGTGCTGTTAGGGAGGGAGTTCCAGGATTTTAACCCAGCGACGATGAAGGAACAGCCGATATATTTCCAGGTCAGGATGGTGTGTGACTTGGAGGGGAACTTGGAGGTGGTGGTGTTCCCATGCACCTGCTGCCCTTGTCCTTTGTGGTAGAGTTCGCGGGTTTGGGAGGTGCTGTCGAAGAAGCCTTGATGAGTCAATTCTACAGGCCAGGGCATTGAATATAAAATACCCAGTTTCACCGGCAGGTTGGAGGCAATGGGATTGTGTGTTGTATGGGTTCTGGACTCCAGTGTGTCTCTGTCCCCGGTCTGGCCCCCGTCTGTCCCCCGTCTGTTCCCGGTCTGGCCCCCGTCTGTCCCCGGTCTGTCCCCCGCCTGGCCCCGGTCTGTCCCCCGCCTGGCCCCAGTGTGTTGTATGATGGGTCCTGCATCAGGCAGAAAAGCAAGTCTATGTTCTGGTCAATCCATCATTATCTGAGAGAAAATATCTGAAGTCCAATATTGCTGTTCTAAGCCGTGTGTGCTTTTGGTATTTCTATTATTTATTTACTACTTCAACGTGTGGTGATGTCATTCGTTGATCTTGTCTGAGAGACACTGGGTCGTGAGAAGATAATATTTTAAGCAAATTGTCCACATTGAATTCCAACCTTTCTCACAGCTAAATTTCCCTCACCCAATCATCTCTCCGCCGCGTCACATTGATTGGTCGCCTACTGCGTGCAATAGCCAACTCAGTTTAAAATTCAATGTGGCAAATCAAAGCTAAAGCAGCGTGTTAATGAAGCAGCAGAAATAATAATATGGGAATCACCTGAGAGGGTGCAGCAAATAGCAGCCTTCAGAAAAGCCCCAGAGAAAAGCTGCTGATTTCCAGAGGGATGTTGCAGATTCTATCGTCTCAGTCACTGTCACAGGATCCTGTACTGTGTATAAACTGTGCGCGCGTCTGTCTCTCTGTTTTTGTGTGTTTTTGTACGTATGTGTATGTTTTCGTATGTGTGTGTGTGTGCATGTCAGAGGAAGGCCTGGATTAGCTGTAATTGGGTGGCAATGCTCGCTTTAATATTTTTTATTCAAAAGACGGCGCATGCATGGCTTTTCCTATTTAATAGCCAGCTGCGCAGCATAAAGAAAGACTTGCATTTCTATAGCGCCTTTCACGACCACTGGACGTCTCAAAGCGCTTTACAGCCAATGAAGTGCATTCACTGTTGTAATGTAGGAAACGCGGCAGCCAATTTGTGCAAAGCAAGCTCCCACAAACAGCAATGTGATAATGACCAGATAATCTGTTTTTGTTATGATGGTTGAGGGATAAATATTGGCCAGGACACCGGGGTTAACTTCCCTGCTCTTCTTTGAAAGAGTGCCGTGGGATCTTTTACATCCACCTGAGAGAGCAGACGGGGCCTCGGTTTAACGTCTCATCCGAAAGACGGCAGCTCCGACAGTGCAGCACTCCCTCAGCACTGCACTGGAGTGTCAGCCTAGATTTATGTGTTCAAGTCCCTGGAGTGAGACTTGAACCCACAACCTTCTGACTCAGAAGCGAGTGTGCTCCCACTTTTTAAAAATTTTTTTTATTATACTTTATTATACTTTATTGAACATTAAGAACATTTACAACATCGTGATCATTACATTGTATGATACAAATCAATTCCACCGCCCTGCACAGCCATTCCGCCACCACATTTTAACATCAAAACCTGAAGTTTAATTTGTCACCTGTAACATATATTAATCTATTGTACTTTAAAAATTGGTTGTAAAATACTGTCCTTAAATTCCTTTCTGAACAAAACATCCACAGAGCCTTATAATGGTCTTTTAGCTTATAATTAAAATACTCTTTTAGATTGATTCTCCTCCCCTTAAAAAACAGAGCATTCCTTCTTTGCACAATCACGAATCTAGCCAAACTGAACATTAAATTAATTGCCGCTCCGCTAGACTCTGGCAGACTCTCCTGCAATCCCCATCTCAAAATTGAGTCCCACGGGACTCCCATTCTCGCTGTTCGGTCCCCCACCCAGCAAAAAAGCTTCACACAACTGTCGAACATAGTACTTAAAGTCATTTAACTGCAGACATAACACCAGTAAATGGGACAGAGTCTCATCCTGTGTCCCACACATTGGGCAAGTTGCCGCTTCCACTCGTCCAATCTTGCACAAGACCGTCATGGTAAAAATCCGGTTATGAGCCAATTTGAAATCCAGTTCAATCCATTCTGGGCATTTAAAATTCGCCCACACTCCCTTCCAAATCCTGTTGAAGTCCAGCTGTGGGTATATACTCTGCCAAAACTCCTGACCAGCAGGTGTCTTGAATCTCCATTCTCTGAATACCTCATAGAAATCTCGAGTATTACAGTTGTCAAATTGGACCAACTCTCCCCCTTTCTCCAGTACAAAGCTTGGAAAAGCAGGACGCATTTTACTTCCTTTGGAGATTTCCGCATTTATTTCTTCCATCCAATCCTGTGGCATTGCCCTCACAATCTTCTCATACATGATTCCTATTGCTTTTCCTTCTACCTCCTGATCCTCCTCCCACACCATGTCCCTCACTATCGCTTCCGGCAACCAACCTGGAATCACCTCGTATAATACATCTTTCACCGATATAATCCCAGCTTTTATAAAAGCTTGATTAAATAAAACCTCTCCTTCGATGTTGACCCACCTGTTCAAAAATAAGGGCTGTTCTAAAAATTCCTCAGCCCCCTTGGGCATAAACTGCACACTTTTTAAAAATTGAGCCCAAGTCTCTACAACCCCCTTATAAAACCTAGGGAGAAGTTTAATCGATTTCAAAAACATATTATTGTATTCCATATACAATATCCCCTGCCCTCCTATCCCACTTTGTTTTAAAAAATGCTCAAAACAACTCTTCCAAAAACTTGAATTTGACTTCTGAAGAAATCTTTTCACCCATTTGATTCTAAAGGATTTTTTCTTCAAATCAATATCTGGGAAGTTGAGTCCTCCCTGACTTCTCCGTCCAATTATGGCATTGTAAGCCACCAAGGCTGGTTTCCCTTCCCATAAAAACCTCACACAAGCCTCTCGGATGGACTTTTCTGCCCACTCAGGAATATCCTCCACCGTCAATAAGTACCATAGCTTAGATAGCAGGAGAGCAGACACCACTGTCGCTCTTCCTTGCACTTTCAACCACCTTCTTTCCCATCTTCCCAAAATCTTTTTAATTTTCATAACCTTCGGTTCCCAATTTAATCGATCCACTTCTTCCCTGTCTTTCTTGCACCCCATATGCACCCCCAGAACTTCCAAAACCTCCACCACCTTAAAGGGACATACCCCCAACCATTCCCCCCTACCCCTCCCTGCAACCAGGCATTGCATTGGGACTTACTATAATTCACTCTGGCACCTGAAGCTCTACAATATTCCTCCACTACCTCCATAGCTTTCCTCACTGACTCCCCATTTCTCAATGTTAAGGTTGTGTCATCTGCATATTGGTGTATCACTGACACCAGCCCAGAACTGGGTACCACAATCCCAACTACACCTTGTTTCTTTCGCATCATGTAACCTAATGGTTCTGCTGCCAATGTGTACAGCAATGGGGACAGGGGACAACCCTGTCTCACTGATCTCTGTTTCGGAAAATACTTCGATAAAAAACCATTACATTTAACACAGCTAAATATGTTTGAATAAAAAATCCTTATCCACTGAATGAAATTTTCCTTGAAACCAAATGCTTCCAAAACCTTCAATAAAAACTCATGAGAGACCCTATCAAAGGCTTTCTCTTGATCTATCTTTAATACATAAGCCTCCCTCCCACTCTCTTCCATGAGTTCTATCGCATCTCGGATTGAGACCACAGAGTCTGCGATGTCCCAGCCTATGCTCCATAGGACTGAGAGGGCCAAACTATCTCCGGTAACACCTCCTTCAAACGATTTGCCATAACCCTCGCCAAGATCTTATAATCCACATTTAATAGTGTGATGGGCCTCCAATCTTCAGATCCCGTCTATCCCCTTTATTTTTATAAGCTAAGCTTATGATACCTCTCCTCATAGATGGGGCCAGGCTTCCCTCAATTTTAATTTCCTTAAAAACTTCTAAGAGCAATGGACTTAAAATCTCGAAAAATTCCTTATAAAATTCTGCACTTAGTCCATCGGACCCTGGGCTTTCCCCCCCCTTCATTCCACGTATTGCTATTTTTATTTCCGCTAATCCTACTTCTTTATCACACATGCTTCTCTCATCCTCCTTTAAACCCTTTTCAATAAAAGCAGTAACCTTCTCCATCTCCAAATTGGAAATGTCTTCTTTTGTATATAGCTCTTGATAAAAGCTGCTAGCTGCCTCCAAAATCTCCTCACTTTCATGAATGATCTTCTCCCCAACCTTCAACTCCTCAATTAACGATAATCTCTGTCGCAGCTTCTCTTGCTCTAGAAAATATCTAGTGCATCTTTCGCCCTCCAATGCATCTCTAGCCTTTGCACGGAGAATGGCCCCCTTGCATTTTTCAGCTTGCAATAATTCCCACTCTTCCTTTAGCACCCGGAACTTAGTCTCAGCTCCCTTATTCCCTCCGTCAACTGCTTTACAGACATCCGTAAACCTTTTGTTTATATTCTCTTCTCGATGCCGGTTAGCTGCCGCCCTCTTTTTCCCATAACGTACCGAAAAAACTTTTACCTCATATTTGAAATTGTCCCACCAAACTCTTCTTTCTTTCAAGAACAAAAGTTCCTTCTGAGCATTCTTTATTATATTTATAATCCCTTCTTTATAAGCACTTTCCTTCAGTTATTGATTGTTTAAAATCCACACCCCTGAACCGATCTTAACTCTGCTGTTCCTAATTCTAAGAACCAAAGCCGAGTGATCACTAAAAAATACTTTTTTATAATAAATCTCCATCACCTCCGAACTTAACCCTTCCCGCATTAACACAAAATCTATTCGGCTCTGTTTTAAAACATCACCCACCCAACCTGCTCTGGAGAACTCCCTTTTTATGGGGTTCCGGTCCCTCCATAAGTCTCTCAAATTTAAATTTGCCATCATTTTTATAATCATCCCTCTGGAGTTATCCTCTTTAAAGGTCATCTGGGCTGAAATGTCCATCCAAGATAAAAATACATTAAAATCCCCCACTATACAAGGATTTTCCATCTCTGCCACTTCAGTGAATAACCCCCGAAAAAATTCGCGACGCTTGCAATGGTCGTTCGGTGCATAGGTAGTAAAAAGATCACAATTAAATCCCTCCAATTTTACCCTTAGCCGTAAAAATCTCCCCTCAGTGTCCTTGTCCACCAAGGCAACGTTCTCTTCTATGGACGGACTCACCAAAACAGCCACCCCTCTACGGTTATTGTTTGCACAACTTGCAAACACCTCTCCCTTCCAAACCTTCTGAACTCTTTCTAGAATATCCTCATCCCAAAAGGTTTCTTGCAGACACAACAAGTCCGTGCCTTTAAAACCCTGCAACAACTGCTGCAATTTCTTCTCACCCCTCAGTCCGTTCACATTGATCGAGACCAATGTAATCATGGCTCCAAAGAAGGGAAGTATGCCCAATAATCTCCCCATCATTTAATCTCTGGCTCTTCCCTCCTCTCATGCTCCTTCTCAACTTTTCGGGCAGCTGTTGCTTTTTCCTGCAGCCTCCGGCTCTTTTTCCCCTCCTGTTTGACCCCTCCCTGCTGTTTCAGCCTCTTCCTTGCCTTAACTTTGGGCCCAGGAGCTGCCCTTTCTCCCTCCTTCTGCCCCTCACTAACCTTTCCCTTTCCACATGATGCCACCCCACCCCCGACTTCCATGTCTCTGTCCCCCTCTAATTCCTCACACTCAAGCTCTTCTGCAACCCCCTGTGCCTGCTCCCCGTCAGATACATAATCCTGCTCCCCGTCAGATACTTCATCTCCCATAGAGAGTCTTCCTGCTATCGCAGTTTCTCCCACTGTGCCGCCTCCTTCAACCATGTCTCTACCTCTGACCCTTGCACCTTGTTCCCTCACTCCATGGGACAATGGCGTACCTAAATTGTTCCCTTCTGACGTCTCTATCTCGCCGATCCCATTCTGCTGTCCCTTTAAGGCTCCTGCCTCTTGCACCCTCTCCCCACCCTGCCCCCTCCCGCTCACCAAAATATCCGACTCCCCGCCTTTCCCCGGAGCACTCACTTCCACCACACACCCCGCTCCTGCCTCCTCTCCCCCCGCAGACACCAGACTCCCCAGGGGGAGCCGAACTGCACTAAGGCTCGAGTCTGCACTCGACCCTTGCTGCCCGCTGCTGTCTTTGTTCCCCTCCATAGCACTCGCTGTGTTTTCCTCCATCTCGATCTCCACTCCGCCAACCTCTGCCTCTTCCTGTGCTCCTTTTTTCTTCATTTTACCGGCTGTGTCCTCCGACTGCACCTCCGGCCGTTCCACACTCCTCTCCTGCTCCTTCTCCCATCTCCTCATCACTCATTTCGCTCCCTTCTGCCACACACTCACAGCGGGCGGGGCCTTTACGACACACCCCACAGCTCTCCGCCTTGCAGCTCCGCGCGATATGTCCCGACTCACCGCAATTGTAACAATACAAATCAGGACAGTTTCTCACGAGATGGTCATGTCCCAGACAATAGTAACACACCTTTACTTGGTTATCGTGCAGCACACGAAAGTATTGTACTCCTTCCAGTGTCTCGAACTTCATACTGTAAGGCAAAGACCTTACCCCCTCTGGGAACCGCACCTTTACATACCGGGTTCCGTCTGCTACCCGTGTTCCCGGATAGTACCTCCTCTTTATTTCGGAACAGATTTTAATGTCCCACGACTCCAACTTTTTGCTCAGCACTTCATCCTCAATGTACACAGGCAAGTTCAAAAATGAAACCACCACCTCCTCTGAATATAGCAGAGTCACCTCCAAAAATTTCTCCCCAACTTTCAGACTGAGCAGCAGTTTTTCCACCTCCTCACGGCCACTGACCGTCACCTCAAATCCCACATTTGGTTTTGGTCGGCAGGCAAAACAGCTTCCCTCACCACAGTCCTCATGAACCGCCTGAATTATATCCCAGGCTGGAATCTTCTTATCTTCACATTGCACCACCACCGTATTTTCTTTACCAAACCTCCTGAGGTCCCGGCCCAAATCTTTGGGCCTTTTTTTCCCCCTTCCCACCACAGTTTCTTCCCTAATAAAATTCCTCTCGGGAATATTGTCCTCTGAGGGGCCCGGCACTCCGGCGCCCCTCAGCAGTCATCTGGCTGTTTTTTGTGGGCCAAAAAGGCCCTAAAACCTGAAAACAACACCCCAAAACCCTCCACCAACTTTTTACAAAACTCCCTCCAACACCCAGCTGCAATTAGGCAACCAGTCACACCTGGCTCACTCCTAGCCCCTCCCACCTAGAGAGTGCTGCCCACTGAGCCACAGCTGACATGGCAACGTTGCTGGGTGGGCAATCGTGATCACACTTACCATCTGGGCTGGTGAGCTGGAAGAGCAGCAACAAACCAGAACCTTCAGGAGACAAGGCGAGAAAACTGGAAACAAACTGGAGAAAGAAAACACAAAATTGTAACTGATGTGAGTCGCCTGTTTGTGGAGCAATAACTCCAGCTCCCGCGTTACCCTGATTAAAACAATTATCTCACCTCTGCTCGACATTAACTGATTCAACTAAAGTTAAACGAGATCTGAGGAGCAGAGAAAGTGAAAACCTATTTATTCCATTAGAGACAGGGTCACATGATATGTTTATTGGAATTTTCAAAAAGAGAATTTTCAAAAAGAGTTTTGTTGCTTTCTGGGATGCAATGAGCTGCAGTTTTATCATTAAAAGAATTTCACTGCACACAGGCAACGTTGAGATGTGACAAATGAGACCTGCAGAATTCAAACCAGGATTCATTAATAGCCGCACATTCGAGCGGGGATTTGGTACAATTAATTCTCATTTTTCATTCTTTGTGGATTTTGGGAATCACACAACTATCCAAAGAACAACTCTTCACCATCACCGGGAGCAGAGATGCCTCTGTGTCCCTTCAGTGCCTTTGTGAATAATTAGTCTTCTAATCTGCCACCACCACAATGCTGAACTGCAGCCCTTTAAGAGCTGCTCCCTCACTAGGCTTTGCACGGTCACTTTAGCACGCCGCAGACCAAGCTCTGTGGGTGTGCTCTTTCTGGCCTCTTCCAATCAAGCCCAGGGCTTATTTTGCTAAGTTGCTTTGCCAGGTTTGCAAAATCAAAGCTTTAGTTCAATAGCAGAAAGGTGTGCATTGAGCCTGAGGAGGTTAGAGAAAATTGCAGGTGGCCATGCTTCACATTTATTGTGTGATTTTTCTCCATCGGTTACAGTGCTGCACACACTTAAGGTGCGTCAGTGTATAATAGTGGCCGCAATATCAATCACAGAGCAGGCAGGACAGCACAGGAGCAAACAAGCATTGACACATACATTTTCCCCAAGCCCTCGTTCAGAAACACACCAACGCTGCCAATCAATAGATGGTGAAACACTGAAGAGGTCAAATTGCCCGGGGTCACACTGCCCGGGGTCACACTGCCCAGGGTCACATTGGCCGGGGTCACACTGCCTGGAGTCAGACCGCCTGGGGTCACAGTGCCCGGGGTCACACCATCCGGGGTCACACCGCCCGGGGTCACACTGCCCAGGGTCACATTGGCCGGGGTCACACTGCCTGGAGTCAGACCGCCTGGGGTCACAGTGCCCGGGGTCACACCATCCGGGGTCACACCGCCCGGGGTCACACTGACCGGGGTCACACTGACCGGGGTCACAGTGCCCGGGGTCACACTGCCCGGGTTCACAGTGCCCGGGGTCACACTGCCCGGGGTCACACTATCCTGGGTCACACTGCCCAGGTCACACTGCCCGGGGTCACAGTGCCCGGGGTCACACTGCCCGGGGTCACATTGCCTGGGGTCACAGTGCCCGGGGTGACAGTGCCCGGGGTCACACTGCCCGGGGTCACAGTGCCCGGGGTCACACTGTCCGGGGTCACACTGCCTGGGTTCACACTGCCCGGGGTCACACTATCCTGGGTCACACTGCCCAGGTCACACTGCCCGGGGTCACAGTGCCCGGGGTCACACTGCCCGGGGTCACATTGCCCGGGGTCACACTGCCCGGGGTCACAGTGCCCGGGGTGACAGTGCCCGGGGTCACACTGCCCGGGGTCACAGTGCCCGGGGTCACAGTGCCCGGGGTCACACTGCCTGGGGTCACACTGCCCGGGGTCACAGTGCCCAGGGTTACACTGGATGCACATGCCAGGGTTTCTTGCTGATGTGCCTGTTCCTCAATTTACATATTAAATGTGGGTGGATGCCGAGGCCGGGGGACTGGGTGGTTGGAGTAGGTTCAGGGTCAGTGAGTCTTTCCAAATACAACTGCTCGCTTTTTTAAAATGAGAGCGAGAGAGCACATTGAACACAAGTGTACGTGGTGGTGGATAAAGGCAGCATGATACTGAAAGAAGAATTTGTAAAGGACCTTGTAGTGTATGTAACCTGTACCACCTTAAGAGACTACCTTAAGGTGATGAACTACTTTCTGATGGCTCCTGTATATTGTAGTACCGGTGGTGACCACACCGGTATATAAACCCTGTGGAGCAGTTGTATTTCAGTTCAGCCCTGACCCTCAGTTACTAAAGACCTGTTTAAGTATTCTGTTGTCTGTGTCCAGTTATTCAGCATAACTACATTTGGGAAACACAGACTCAACAGTGGCGACGAGTCTGATCGTACCTAGCGGCAGTTTTGCATCCAAGGAAGCTTCGTCCTCAGAACGGGCGTCGAAAAGGGGCATCCGCCCTCATCATCCTGCTGAGCACCGCATCGCACGGGAGGCATCGAGAACCCGGTTTGGATTTGCTGGCCACGAAGTCCACCATCAGCAACAGGCAGTGATCATCCCTTCTACGACAGCGGCGGGTAAGCCCGATCTAGCGACACGGAGAGAAAGTCGGCCGAGTTGTCAGTGGGAGAAGGGGAGGGAAACCGAAGAAAAGGGCGGAGAACACGACCGCAGCCGGTGTAAGGGGCCGGACTGCAATCGGGGCAGAGATGCGCAGCAGCCAGAAAAGCGTTAATGTCCACGAGGACCGCGGGAGCGGCGGGGAACAAGAGCAGCAGCGTCGGGGGAAATAAAGGACCGCTGGGAGGCGAGAACGGCAACAGCGCGGTAATCGCCATTTTAGTCGGCGGGGGAAGAAGACAAGCGCGGGAAAAGCCGCCAAGCGCGGGAAGCCGCCATTTTGAAAAATAAATAAAATAAAGGAAACTCAACAAGGATGCCAAAAACGGGTAACATCACTGCTTTTGATAGCGATGTAGAAGATTGGGCCACTTATGTGGAACGCATTGAAGTTTACTGTACAGCGAATGAGGTACCGGCGGATAAGAAAGCACTAACCATATTAAACTCGATGGGTGCGAAGACGTACGGGTTATTAAGGCACCTTGTAACACCAGATAAACCGGTAGGAAAGAGTTTCGCGGAGATTGTTACTATCCTGCAAGAGCATTTAAACCCCACGCCGCTGCTGATAGCTGAACGATTTAAATTTTACAAAAGAATTCAGCTTAAAGAGGAAAGCAACGCTGAATTCTTAATCGAACTGCGCAAGTTATCAAAGTACTGTCAGTTTGGTACAGGACTAGCAGACGCTCTGAGAGATAAGTTCGTGTGTGGGCTACTAAAGGAAGGAACCCAGAAGCGACTGCTAGAGGAAAAGGATCTTACGCTGGACAAAGCTTTCAGCATTGCAGCATCGCATGAGGCAGCAGCACGAGGCACTGCAGAAATGCAGCAAAGGCCATCGGAATTCAGCACCAATAAAATGGCATTGGGTGCAGTAAAGTGCTATCGTTGCGGAAGGACAACGCATGATCATAACCAGTGCTGGTTCAAAGATAAAGAATGCAGGAAATGTGGCAGACTTGGTCACATAGCGAAAGTATGCCGGTCAGGAAAGAAGACCAGCAACAAAAAGTCGCCGCAGTAGAAGTACAAAAAAGTACACAAGGTGACAGAGAACAGTTTGGATGAACAGAAGACGGATTCAGACTCCAGCAGTAAGGAACTGGGTTGTCTAAAAATACATAATGTGGGTAACACAGCAGACCACCAAACTATCTGGGTCATGCTTCGGATAGCAGGAGTCCAAGTGAAGATGGAATTGGACACTGGATCAGCATTGACGGTCATGAATAAGCAAGATTACAAAAGGTTATTCTCACACATTCCCCTGAGGGATACGGAGATTGTATTGAAAACATACACGGGGCAAAGAGTATACCCCATCGGAAAGATAAAGGTAAAGGTGGTCTACAATGGTAAAGAAAGTCAGGGAATGGACTTGTATGTGTTACCTGAGGGAGGTCCACCACTACTGGGACGGGAATGGATCCGGAGAATAAATATGGACTGGCATTCCTTACAAGCACTAACTGTAGATTCCTGTAAAGAGGACGACGTCAAACCTAAACGACTGTCCAAAATATTGGACGATGCTAAGGAGGTGTTCCAACAGGGACTGGGAACACTGAAAGGAATTACAGCAAACATCAAGGTTGAAGAACATGCAAACCCAAAATTTTTCAAAGCCAGACCGGTACCTTATGCGATACGACCTGCTGTGGAAGCAGAGCTGGAAGGGCTAGAACGTTCAGGAGTACTGTCAAAGGTGGACTGGAGCGAATGGGCCACGCCCATTGTTCCCGTCATGAAGCGTTTGTTGAGCAACAAGCCAAGGGAACCTGGGAAGGTTCGCATCTGTGGCGATTTCAAGATCACTGTTAATCCGGTTCTTCACACGGTGCAATATCCGCTTCCGCGGATTGAGGATATCTTCGCTTCGCTGTCTGGCGGGAAACACTTCACCAAGATAGACCTGGCGCAGGCGTACTTACAGATGGAAGTTGATGAAGCGTCACGCCAGTATCTCACGATCAACACACATAAGGGCTTGTATCGGTATAATAGACTGGTTTTTGGAGTGGCATCGGCTCCAGCGATTTGGCAAAGGGCCATGGAGCAGGTATTACAGGGAATTCCAGGCACACAATGCTACCTGGACGACATTCTGATTACAGGAGATGATGATAAGGAACACCTCGCGAATTTGGAGCAGGTGCTCACCAGATTGAAAGAATATGGACTCAGAGTTAATCGCCAGAAATGTGAGTTCTTTCAGAAGCGAATCTCGTACTGCGGTCACGTCATTGACCAGGCGGGGCTTCATAAGTCGCCTGACAAGATCGAAGCTGTTGTGAAAGCTCCCGCTCCGGAAAATGTATCCCAGTTGAGGTCGTTCCTTGGGTTGATTAACTATTACCACAAGTTTCTTCCAAATTTATCCACTGTGTTACACCCGCTGAACACTCTTTTGCAAATGGGAGTACCATGGAAGTGGAGCGAGGACTGTAAGTGGGCTTTTCAAAAAATCAAGGCACTGATCACCTCTAAGGAAGTGTTGGCTCACTTTAACCCAACGCTGCCTATTCGTTTAGCTTGTGATGCTTCTCCATATGGTATCAGGGCAGTGCTCTCACATAAGTTGCCAAATGGCTTGGAAAGGCCAGTCGCGTTCGCATCCAGATCATTGACCTCCGCTGAGCGCAACTATGCTCTGATAGATAGGGAGGCTCTCAGCCTCGTGTGGGGAGTTAAGAAATTTAACCATTACCTGCAAGGCCAAAGGTTTACGCTGCTGACAGATCACCAGCCGTTGGTTTCCATTTTTAACCCTAAGAAGGGTGTTCCGGTTATGACGGCGCAGAGGCTTCAGAGATGGTCCCTTTTCCTAGGGGCACATCAATATGATATCGAATTCAAAGGTACAAAGCAACATGGTAATGCTGTCGCGCCTGCCACTACCTACAGCGGAAGAGGCACCGGCAGTTGACCCTGTCGAAATATTTCACTCGACCATCATCGAATGCTTACCAGTCACCAATGCGAGTATTGAGAGAGAGACCAGAAACGACCCGACACTGTCTCGGGTCTACGATTTGACAGTGAAGGGATGGCCAGCACATGGCGAACCACTGTTACCTGCATTCTCAGCCAGACGAGAGCAGCTGTCCGTCTGTCAAGGAACATTGATGTATGGAACAAGGGTGATTATTCCTCCTAAATTAAGGGAGAGAGTTCTGAAGGAACTGCATGAAGGTCATCTGGGGGGAGTCAAGATGAAAGGCCTTGCTAGGGCTTATGTGTGGTGGCCAGGTATCGACAAACAAATAGAGGATCTGACTAAAAGCTGCTCAGGGTGCCAAAAAGTTCAAAATGCACCTCCAATTGCACCGCTGCATCCGTGGGAATGGCCTTCAACCCCATGGCAACGTGTGCATATCGACTTTGCAGGTCCATTCATGGATTCCATGTTTTTGATAGCGGTAGGCGCACATTCTAAATGGCCAGAAGTGATTAAGATGTCGACCACTACCACTGAAAAGACGATCGCAGTTCTAAGAACCATATTTGCAAGGAATGGGTTGCCGGAACAAATATGTTCAGACAACGGACCACAGTTCGTGTCAGAAGAATTCCAGAAATTCATGAAGAAGAATGGGGTGAAACACTATACATCTGCCCCATATCATCCGGCTACCAATGGGTTGGCCGAGAGATTTGTACAAACGTTCAAAAAGGCGATAAGGGCCATGAGCGAAGACCATATTCCACTACAACACAAGGTGGACAATTTCCTGATGGCATATCGAAACGCCACGCATGCAGTGACAAATCAAAGCCCTGCCATAATGTTCTATAACAGGAGGTTGCGGTCCCGGTTGGATTTGTTAAAACCCAATGTGCGTAGGGAAGTCGAAAACAAACAATTCCAGCACGTAAATAACAAGGCCACTCGGAGTTTCGAAATAGGACAACCAGTGTTGGCCAGGGACTATAGGAATGATAAATGGCAATCCGGAACAATTCGTGCCCGACAAGGACCCTTGATGTACACGGTAGACGTTGGTGAGAACGTAATACGACATCATGCTGACCAACTTGTGGAATCGAGAACAAGGGTCGACCCCATGTCTACGGCAGAGACACCAGTTGAAGAAGTTATTGAGCCTGTAGCATCTACCTCAGACTCGAACGTACATGATGATGTTCAATCCATAAGAGATCAAATGGATGAGTCACCCCAGCAACGAGAACCAGAGACCCCTGAAAGGCGTTATCCGGCCCGGATCAGGAGGCCTCCTCAGAGACTGAATCTTTGAACAGTTTTGTATGAAGTTGTATATATGTTATCCATGTTATGTTTAAATTGGGGTGTACACTGTTAAGCTAAAAGGGGAGGAATTGTAGTGTATGTAACCTGTACCACCTTAAGAGACTACCTTAAGGTGCTGAACTACTTTCTGATGGCTCCTGTATATTGTAGTACTGGTGGTGACCACACCAGTATATAAACCCTGTGGAGCAGTTGTATTTCAGTTCAGCCCTGACCCTCAGTTACGAAAGACCTGTTTAAGTATTCTGTTGTCTGTGTCCAGTTATTCAGCATAACTACATTTGGGAAACACAGACTCAACAGACCTGTTCATGTTGTACATTCAGATATAACATTTAAAGCTGTGTTAAGCCAGTAAATGAGACGAGAGGCCGCTAAGAGCAGAACACAAACAGTAACGGTGAAACAGAATTAAATGAAGTGTTATACAAACAAGAGGCTGCTTCAGCTGTGAGAGGCTGATCCAGATAAAGGTGACAGAGTGAATTTGAACAAGAGCTGCAGTCTGTGCTGACGAGGAGTTGGGCCTGATACATCTCACCAAGGCACAGAAGGGCATTCAACCCACTCTGCCTGTGCTGACTCTCTGAAAAAGATATCCACTCAGCCCATTCCTTACCTTAAATTCTTATTTTTTTTAAATTTAAACTATTTACCCATGTTCTTTTAAAAGCTATACTGGATTCTGCACTCCTTCAAAACACTCCATCAAAAACAAACTACTTTCAATCTTGTCCAACTTCAACTTATGTTTTCGAACTCCTCAATCAGTGGAGCCGGATCCCTTAGAAAAATCTCTCCTCACTTTGACATCTCTGTCAGCTCTTTGCTTAACCCACTTTGTCCTGATCAGGGAAGCCCCAGGTTCTCCCGTCTCTCATAAGGAAAAGCCTCCCATTTCTGGTGTCACCTTAGTGAACTGAGTCCCTTCTGCATTCGCTCCATGATCTTGGCATTGTCCCAAAGTAAGGTGGCCTGCAGCAGACACTATGTAGGCATCCCATCTCTGAATATTGGTGAATGCCAAGATCATCTCAAATTAATGGGTGGGAGTCAGGGGCTAGGAAACGATTCCATGCTCACTGCATGGCTGCACTCTGGAAACAGTCTGGGTTCAGTCTGGGAACACTCTAAGATCAGTCTGGGAACAGTCTGGGATCAGTCTGGGAACAGTTTGGGAACACTCTGGGATCAGTCTGGGAGCACTCCAGGATCAGTCTGGGAGCACTCCAGGATCAGTCTGGGAACACTCTGGAATCAGTCTGGGAGCACTCCAGGATCAGTCTGGGAACACACTGGGATTAGTCTGGGAACACTCTGGGATCAGTCTGGGAACAGTCTGGGATCAGTCTGGGAACACTCTGGGATCAGTCTGGGAGCACTCCAGGATCAGTCTGGGAACACACTGGGATTAGTCTGGGAACACTCTGGGATCAGTCTGGGAACAGTCTGGGATCAGTCTGGGAACACTCTGGGATCAGTCTGGGATCAGTCTGGAAACAGTCTGGGATCAATCTGGGAACACTCTGGGATCAGTCTGGGAACAGTCTGAAAACAGTCTGGGATCAGTCTGGGAACAGGGATCAGTCTGGAAACAGTCTAGGATCTGTCTGGGAACACTCAGGCATCAGTCTGGGAACATTCTGGGATCAGTCTTGGAACAGTCTGGGAACACTCTGGGATCAGTCTTGGAACAGTCTGGGAACAGTCTGGGAACAGTCTGGGAACACTCTGGGAACGGTCCAATATTCTAACTCTGGTCAAACCAATGGCTTGTGTAGGTTTACGATGACCTCCTCCTTTTATACTTTATGCCTCTATTTATAAAATCCAGGATCTCAGCTGCTTTTATTAAAAAACAGCTTTATCCAATCCTGCCACTTGTGAGGATTTGCATTCTGAATCCCAAGTCCCTCTCCTGCCCTTTCACAAGGTTTGACCATTTTGTGCATATTTCCTTTCATTTGAGGGAGGAGGAGGATGAGCAGGAAGAGGAATAGGAGGGCAAGGAGGAGGAGGGAGGGCAAGGAAGAGGAAGAGGGGTATGAGGGCAAGGAGGAGGAGGAGGAGCAAAGCCCTCCAGCCCAGGCCGCATACACTGCGACCTTGAATTGATTTTGTTTGAGGAACTGGCTAGTCGTGTTACATTGCCTGTTCATCTTTGATTCAATAAATTTGCTGGAGAGTTACAAAGCTAAGATATGATCTGACATCACGATACTTTAATGCTTTCTGAAGACAGAAAATAATTATAGTGCCTGAAGTAATTAGCAGTACGGTTCTCTGCTGGTTGTCTTGGCGATGCTACCAGAACCTTATCTAGATATTAGAGCCAGTGAAGATTTTCTCCAGACTGTAGGGAGCTAAGGGTCACCTATGACAGAAATCTAAAAATACAGATCGCCAATCGTCGGAGTAAGAGGGGCAGAAAAATCCAAAATAGGACAGGGAGTTTCTCAGTGCTGTTTGTGCACCTGTGCCCATACCGCAGGTTAACTGTCCTTAGCCAATAAGAACAAACACAAGAAATAGGAGCAGGAGTAGGCCAATCGGCCCCTCGAGCCTGCTCCGCCATTCAATAAGATCATGGCTGATCTGATCCTAACCTCAAATCTACTTCCACTCTCCATCCCACCCGAACCCATGTGATCTCCCGGGAGAGGCGAAAAACCAGCTAAAAACCCAATGGCCAATTTGGGAGAAAAAATCTGGGAAATTCCTCTCCGACCCATCTAGGCGATTGAAACTCGTCCAGGAGATCACTCTGTCCCTGTTTTCCTGCAGTACTTACCTTCTGTAAAAGATGATCTCCACCCCAGCCAGGAACAGGCCCAATTTACTCTTAAGGACTCCTAGCTGGCAGCATGTTCCCGAGGTCTCCACTAATCCCTGTGAATAGAACCATCTCCTGAAATCTAACACAGAATTAGAATACAAGAAGTAGGAGCAGGACCAGGCTACACGGCCCCTGGGCCCGCTCCGCCACCCACAGGGCCATGACCGATCCGAACCTAGACTCATGTCCAATTTCCTGCCCGCTCCCCGTAACCCCTAATTCCCTTTACTTCTAGGAAACTGTCTATTTCTGTTTTAAATTTATTTAATGATGATGTAGCTTCCACAGCTTTCTGGGGCATCAAATTCCACAGACCTACTACCCTCTGAGTGAAGAAGTTTCTCCTCATCTCAGTTTTGAAAGAGCAGCCCCTTCTGCTAAGATTATGCCCCCTAGTTCTAGTTTCACCCATCATTGGGAACATCCTCACCGCATCCACCCGATCAAGCCCCCTTCACAATCTTATATGTTTCAATAAGATCGCCTCTCATTCTTCTGAACTCCAATGAGTAGAGTCCCAATCTACTCAACCTCTCCTCATGTGTCCACCCCCTCATCCCCGGGATTAACCGAGTGAACCTTCTTTGTACTGCCTCGAGAGCAAGTATGTCTTTTCTTAAGTATTGGCACCAAAACTGTACGCAGTATTCCAGGTGCGGTCTCACCAATACCTTGTACAACTGAAGCAATACCTCCCTGTTTTTATATTCTATCCCCCTAGCAATAAAAGCCAACATTCCATTGGCCTTCTTGATCACCTGCTGCACCTGCACACTAACTTTTTGAGTTTCGTGCACCAGGACCCCCAGATCCCTTTGTACTTCAGTACTTTCCAGTTTCTTGCCATTAAGATAATGGCCCAGTAATTCGGGTCCCAACGCGTGAGTAAGCACCGTGTACTCACGCGTGGGCCCAATGGAAGTGCCGGTTTTCAGCATCCACAGCACATGCGCGGAAAACCGGCATTTTCTTTCCTCTGAACCAAGGGGTTCAGAGGTGGAACGCGTGCGCGCAGGAGTCTGCGCGTGCGCGCTGAAATTCCTTTTTTTTTTACAGGGTTGCCCGTGCGATAAGGCCCCCAGTTTTTACGCGAGAAAAAAGCAGACGTAAGTACTTAGTTTTAAAAGGTAAGTGGTCTATCAATTAAAGTTAGAACATTTTTTCAACAGGTTTATTATTTTTAAAGACTTTACAGTGAGATAAGTGTATTTTTAGACCCGATTTGTTAAAAAGTTATTTTTTCCAAAAATTTGAATAATTGTTTAAATTAGTTTTTTACAGTTATTAATAGTTCATTTAATTAGTGGGATGTTTTTTTAACTTTTATTTGAAGTTTAAGTACTGTTTTGGGCACCCGGAGTTTTCATGAGTTTGACAGTTCTTACTATCAAACTCATGAATGAACTTTTACAACCTCCGATTGGTTGCCCAGTGCTCACGTGATCCCAGCCAGCTCATCGAACTAACTACGCCGCTGGATCATGCAAGCACAGCGTGCCGGGAGCTGAACCGGGCCACAGAGAGGAAATGCAAGCAGGGCCAGGCTTCAACTGTCGGCGCGCTAGGTAAGTGTAGGTCGGGGGCTTGCACCCGCGGGAAGCCCCCGACACCAATTTCTGGGCCAATAACTTGCTCGATGATTTTTCCTGCCAAAGTGCATAACCTCACACTTTCCAGTATTGTATTCCATCTGCCAAATCTCTGCCCACTTACTTAGCCTGTCTATGTCCCTTTGCAGGTTTTTTATGTCCTCCTCACTACTTTCCTTCCCATCTTAGTATCATCTGCAAACTTTGATATGTTACACTCGGTCCCCTCCTCCAAATCGTTAATATAGATTGTAAAGAGTTGGGGACCCAGCACTGACCCCTGCGGAACACCACTAGTTACTGATTGCCAGTCTGAGAATGAACCATTTATCCCAACTCTCTGCTTTCTGTTAGATAACCAATCCTCTATCCATGCCAGAACATTACCCCCAATCCCGTGATTTTTTATCTTCATAATCATAATAATAATAATCAACTTTTATTGTCATTGTTAGTGCACAAGTGCAGTACAACGAAATGTAGGCTTGCGGCTCCCGAGAGTGTACATTTAGATTAAGACATTTAAACATTCAACATACATTTGGCTTGTAATACATTAACATAAACATAACCATAATAAAGTGCATTGGCAGATGTGCAGGTTTTAGAGTTTATTTGTGGAGTTCAGTAGGATGACAGACCTGGGAAAGAAGCTGTTCCTAAATCTGGTCGTACGGGTGCGAATGCATCTGTAGCGTCTCCCAGATGGCAGGAGGGCGAACAGACTGTGGCTGGGGTGGGTAGGGTCTTTGATGACGGTCCGTGACCTCCGTAAACAGCGTTTCTGGTATATGTGCTCTATGGTCGGTAGCCGGGTGCCGATAATGCGTTGGGCAGTTTTGACTACCCGCTGCAGGGCTTTCCGGTCATAGTAGCTACAGCTGCCATACCATACTGTGATACAGTTCATCAGGATGCTCTCTATTGTGCAGCGGTAAAAGTTAGAGAGGATCAGGGGTGACAGGTTACATCCCTTCAGCCTCCTTAGGAAATATAGGCGCTGCTGGGCCTTCTTCACCAGAGAGGAGGTATTGAGGGACCAGGAGAGGTCTTCCGTCATGTGGACTCCGAGGAACTTAAAGCTGTCCACCCTTTCCACCACAGCCCCATGGATGTGGATGGGGGTGTGACTTCCGCCTTTAGACTTCCTGAAGTCCACAATGATTTCCTTGGTTTTCTTGATGTTAAGGGCCAGGTTGTTATCGGCGCACCACTTCACGAGATGCTGGACCTCCTCCCTGTAGGCTGACTCATCGTTGTTGGTGATCTGGCCGACTACCGTGGTGTCATCCGCAAACTTGATGATGGTGTTGGAACCATGAACAGCCACACAGTCGTGGGTGAAGAGGGAGTAGAGGAGGGGGCTCAGCACACATCCTTGTGGGGCCCCCGTGTTCAGGGTCAGGGGGGGGGGGAGGTGTGGTTACCTAATTTGACAGACTGGGGTCTGTTTGTTAGGAAGTCCAGGGTCCAGTTGCAGAGGGAAGTGTTCAGGCCAAGAGTGTGGAGTTTGGTGGCCAGCTTGTTGGGGACGATAGTGTTGAATGCTGAGCTGTAGTCTATGAACAGCATTCTGATGTAGGTCTCTTTACCATCTAAGTGATTCAGTGCAGAGTGTAGAGCAGTTGTGATTGCATCCTCCGTTGATCTGTTTGCACGATAGGCAAACTGGTGTTGGTCAAGAGAGGCGGGAACACTGGCTTTGATGTGAGCCAGGACCAATCTCTCGGAACACTTCATTATGATGGGTGTGAGTGCAACACCTTTTGTGTGGCACCTTGTCAAATGCCTTTTGGAAGTCTAAATACACTACGTCCACTGGTTCCCCTTTATCCACCCTGTATGTTACGTCCTCCAAGAACTCAAGCAAATTTGTCAAACATGACTTCCCCTTCATAAAACCATGCTGACTTTGTCCTATTAAATTATGTTTATCCAAATGTCCTGTTACTGTCTCCTTAATAATCGACTCCAAAATTTTACCAACCACAGATGTTAGGCTAACTGGTCTATAGTTTCCAGCCTTCTGCCTACTACCCTTTTTAAATAAGGGTGTTACATTAGCAGTTTTCCAATCTGCCGGGACCTTTGCTGAGTCCAGGGAGTTTTGGAAAATTATTACCAATGCATCCACAATCCCTACCGCCACTTCCCTCAAGACCCTAGGATGTAAGCCATCAGGTCCAGGGGATTTATCCGCCTTGAGTCCCATTATTTTACCGAGTACCACTTCCTTAGTGATTTTAATCGTATTTAGCTCCTCCCCCCCTAAAGCCCCCTGTTTGTCCAGTGTTGGGATATTCTTAGTGTCCTCTACTGTAAAGACTGAAACAAAATATTTGTTCAGCATTTTTGCCATCTCCATGTTTCCCACCATTAATTTCCCGGTCTCATCCTCTAAGGGACCAACATTTACTTTAGCCACCCTTTTTCTTTTTATATAACTATGGAAACTCTTGCTATCTGTTTTTATATTTTTTGCTAATTTACTTTCATAATCTATCTTCCCTTTCTTAATCAATCTTTTCGTTATTTTAGCTACTCAGTGTCCCTTGCAAATTCCCATTGGGACGGACAGACCATCCAGTGCGGACAAATTCCTTGCCATAGTTGTAGAGTCATAACAGCACAGAAGGAGGCCATTCGGCCCATCGGATTCATGTTGGCTCTCTGTAGAGCAATCGAGTCAGTCCCATTCCCCCACTCTATCCCTGTAGCCCTGCAAGTTTATTTCCCTCAAGTGCCTATCCAGTCTCCCCTTGAAATCATTGAGTGTCTCCGTTTCCACCACTTCCGTCGGCAGCGAGTTCCAGGTCATCACCACTCGCTGCGTAAAAAAGGTTTTCCTCACGTCCCCCCTGTATCTCTTGCCCAAAACCTTAAATCTGTGTCCACTATCTCCTCCCCCAATTCCCTTAGAAACCTGGGATGCAGGCTATCTGGACCAGGCGACTTATCCACTCTAAACATACCCAGCCTTTCTAGTACATCCTGTCTATTAATTTTCACCTCTTCCATTGCTTCTACCTTTTCCACTTCTACAGATATTTTGTCAGCATCCACCTCCTTAGTAAACACCGATACAAAGTACTCATTGAGTATTCTAGCCTTGCCCTGTGCCTCTAAGCATATATCACCTTCTTTGTCCCTAATAGGTCCCACTCCGCCTCTTACTACCTGCTTACTGTTTACATGCCAGTAGAAGATTTTTGGGTTCCCTTTTATGTTAACCGCCATTCTACTCTCATATTCTCTCTTTGCCAATCTTATTTTCATCTTCACTTCCCCTCTCAACTTATTGTATTTGGTCTGGTTCTCCCTTGAAGAATTCACCGACATGCATCATACACCCTCTTTTTTGTTTCATCATCTTCTCTATCTCCCTCGTCATCCAAGGATCTCTTGCTTTGGTTCCCTTAACCTTCCCTCTTGTAGGAATGTACCTAGTCTGTACTTGGAACATCTCCTCCTTAAAGATCACCCATTGTTCCCTCACAGTTTTTCCTGTCAGTCTTTGGTTCCATTTGACCCTGGCTAGATCCTTTCACATCCCATTGAAGTTAGCCCTATTCCAGTTTAGAAGTTCCACTCTAGATTGTTCCTTGCTCCTCTCCATTGCTAATCTAAGTTTTATGATACGATGATCACTCGTACCCAAGTATTTTCTCACAGACACTTCATCGACCTGGCCCACCTCATTCCCCAGCACCAGATCCAGCAATGCCTCCTTCCCAGTTGGGCCAAGAGCATACTGGTCAAGGAAATTCTCCTGAACAGATTTCAGAAATTTCTCCCCCTCCTTTCCCTTTATCCTAGCATTATCCCAATCGATATTTGGGTAATTAAAGTCCCCCAGTATCGCCACACTATAACTCTTGCATATCGCTGCGATTTCCCTGCAGATTTGCTCCTCTACTTCCCTCTCACTATTTGGAGGCCTATAGAATACCCCCAATAGCGTGATCAGACCCTTTTTGCTCCTCAACTCTAACCAAATGAATTCTGTTCTTGTCCCCTCAAGAACATCCTCCCTTTCCAACACTACAATGCCTTCCTCAATCAGCACTGCTACCCCACCTTCCTTTTTTCCTTAATAACAGAAAATGCTGGAAAAACTCAGCAGGCCAGGCAACATCCGTGGAGAGAAAATAGAGTCAACGTTTCAGGTCGAAACCCTTCGTCAGGACTGAAAAAACACAGGAAATGAAACAGATTAAAAGGCCAGTTTGGGGGCTGGGAAATGGGGATGAAAGAACAAACGAGAAGTGAAGAGACATTAAGAGGTATTCAAAACCAGACGAGATGGTGATCGGACTAGTAAAGAGACAAAAGACGGCTCTAGATGAGGTGTGAAATGCGCTGGCAGAATGAGAGACAGCTGCCATGTGGGAGAGAAAAAAAAGGGGGAAGAGCCAAAACAAAGGTGTGGATAAAAAATATATATAAAAATGTAATAGGGGCCGAGGTTATCTGAAATTGTTGAACTCGATATTGAGTCCAGAGGGCTGTAAAGTGCCTAATCGGAAGATGAGGTGCTGTTCCTCGAGCTTACGCTGAGCTTCCGTGGAACAATGCACGAGGCCAAGGACGGTGAGGTCTGAGTGGGAATGGGGCGGTGAATTAAAATGACAGGCGACCGGAAGCTCGGGGTCACCCTTACGGACTGAACGGAGGTGTTCCGCAAAGCGGTCACCCAATCTGCGTTTGGTCTCCCCAATGTAGAGGAGACCACATCGTGAGCAGCGAATACAGTATACTAGATTGCAAAAAGTACAAGTAAATCAGTGTTTCACCTGGAAGGGGTGTTTGAGGCGATTTACTTGTACTTCTTGCAATCTAGTATACTGTATTCGCTGCTCATGAAGTGGGCTCCTCTACATTGGGGAGACCAAACGCAGATTGGGTGACCACTTTGCGGAACACCTCCGTTCAGTCCATAAGGGTGACCCCGAGCTTTCCGGTCGCCTGTCACTTTAATTCACGGCCCCATTCCCACTCAGACCTCACCGTCCTCGGGCTCTTGCATTGTTCCACGGAAACCCAGCGTAAGCTCGAGGAACAGCACCTCATCTTCCGATTAGGCACTTTACAGCCTTCCGGACTCGATATCGAGTTCAACAATTTCAGATCATAACCTCGGCCCCTATTACATTTTTATATATATATTTTTTATCCACACCTTTTGTTTTGTGCCCTTCCCCCTTTTTTTCTCTCCCACATGGCAGCTGTCTCTCATTCTGCCAGCGCATTTCACACCTAATCTAGAGCTGTCTTTTGTCTCTTTACTAGTCCGATCACCATCTCGTCTGGTTTTGAATACCTCTTAATGTCTCTTCACTTCTCTTTTGTTCTTTATCCCCATTTCCCAGCCCCCAAACTGGCCTTTTAATCTGTTTCATTTCCTGTGTTTTTTCTCAGTCCTGACGAAGGGTTTCAACCCGAAACGTTGACTCTATTTTCTCTCCACGGATGTTGCCTGGCCTGCTGAGTTTTTCCAGCATTTTCTGTTGTTATTTCGGATTTCCAGCATCCGCAGTATTTTGTTATCGAATCCCTTTTTTCCTTCCCTATCTTTTCTGAACACCTTGTACCCTTGAATATTAAGTGCCCAGTCCTCACCATTTTTAAGCCACATTCCTGTTATTGCCACAATATCATATTGCAACACAGCTAATTGTGCTTATAGCTCACCAACCTTATTCACCACATGTTGTGCGTTTACATACATGCATTCTAAATCCATTTTTGAATTTTTCATAGTCTTAACCTGCTCCTATCTAATATGCTACTACTTCCATCCCCCTGCCAAGCTAGCTTAAACCCTCCCCAACAGCACTAGCAAAGCTCCCCGTGAGAATATTGGTCCTGGCTCTGTTGAGGTGTAACCCGTCTGGCTTGTACAGGTCCCAGAAACGGTCCCAATGCCTCAGGAATCTAACGCCTTCCCTCCTTGGACACCCTACCACCCTTCCAATCTCCCCTCGACCTCCTCACGAGGTCTCTAACTGCCCCCACCGACCCCATGAGGTCTCCGATCTCTGGTCTCCAATCCGTCTCCGGCCTTCCGACCCCGGGCCCCTGATCCCCCTCTGGCCTCCGATCCCCGGCCCCGAACACCCCCATCCAACTTCCAGCCCCCGAACTCGCCTACAATCTCCAGCCTTCTGACCCCCTCCCCGATTCCTCCCTCCCTCCTGTCTGCGGCCTGGTGCCACAGGTCTACCCGTCTGACAACCAGCCTCTCCATCAGAGAATCACAATGCTAATCAGGCCCTGCCGTTAAATTCGGCAAGGCTTGAAGGAAACCTGTTCTCCCGGGTTTCCCAACTGCATTCCAGACCCCCGCTCCTTCCACATCCCCCCACCACGCCCCACCACCACCACCCCCCCCCCCCGCCTCCAAGTTAAAATTGAAGCCCCTCTCTGTCCAAATTAAAATAATTACATATTTTTCCTAATGTTATCTGGTATTGCATCATATACTAGGTAGAATGAGACTTCATTGAAAGGAGTCGATGTGGATGGAAGGTAGTAGTTCAACATGGTTTACTCTTGTGGCGCAAGTATTGTGTTTACTAATTTATTGGGATATAGGATGTAAAATGGCTGCAATATTCTGCTTTATATGGATTTGGGATTTTACAGACTATTTAGCAACGCAAGGATTTGTTTCCATATTGGAAACGATGTTGAATACCTCAGAATGTGTTTCTCTATTATGCACATACAGAAAACAGTGTTTCATTTCAATGAAACTGGAAAATGAATTTCTCCTCGCTGTGGAATGTTTAACTGCGCTATAGTAATCTGTTCCCCAGAGCTGCTCTGTTACATGTGCTGAAGGATTTTAACCCATTCATTGTTTAACAGCAAATGCATGATATTTACTGGTGTAGACTAGGTGACGACTAGTATCGGCTGTGCGGAACTTCTGTGGTAAAAAAGTGAAACTAATTGATGCTTTTCAAAATGTTGACATGTGAAACATATTTAGAATCGTGGCTTCATGTCATATTCAATGGAGAGGTCCTGGCAATGGCATTGAATGGTGTTGTCGGAATCTGGGCAATGGTGGCAGAGCTACATTTACTGGCCAGCCCTAGGTGGTAGTGGGCCCTCCCCTTGAACCGCTGCAGTCCGTGTGGTGATGGGACTCCCATGATGGTGCCAGGGAATCCCAGGATTTTGATTGCAGTTATTCTCTGTTGAACCTTACCACGGGTGAACTTTGGATTTTGAACATGTACATAAGAACATAAGGAGCATAGGAGCAGGAGTCGGCCATTCGGCCCCTCGAGCCTGCTGCGCCATTCAATAAGATCATGGCTCATATGATCTTGGCCTCAACTCCACTTCCCTGCCCGCTCCCCATAACCCTTGACTCCCTTATCGTTCAAAAATCTGTCTATCTCCCCCTTGAATATATTCAATGACCCAGCCTCCACAGCTCTCTGGGGAAGGGAATTCCAAAGATTCACGACCCTCTGAGAGAAGAAATTCCTCATCTCCGATTTAAAAGGGTGCCCCCTTATTCTGAAATTATGGCCCCTAGTTCTAGATTCCCCCACGAGGGGAAACATCCTCTCTGCATCTACCCTGTCAAGCCCCTTCAGAATCTTATATGTTTCAATAAGATCCCCTCTCATTCTTCTAAACTCCAATGAGTATAGACCCAACCTGCTCAACCTTTCTTTATAAGACAACCCCTTCATCTCCGGAATTAACCTCGTGAACCTTCTCTGAACTGCCTCCAATGCAAGTATATCCCTCCTTAAATAAGGAGACCAAAACTGTACGCCATACTCCAGGTGTGGTCTCACCAATACCCTGTACAGTTGTAACAGGACTTCCCTACTTTTATACTCCATTCCCTTTGCAATAAAGGCCAACACTCCATTTGCCTTCCTAATTACTTGCTGTACCTGCATGCTAACTTTTTGTAATTCATGTACAAGGACCCCCAGATCCCTCTGTACCTCAGCATTTTGTAATCTCTCCCCATTTAAATAATAATTTGCTTTTTTAAACTCCATCTGCCAGATTTTTGCCCACTCACTTAGCCTATCTATATCCCTTTGGAGATTCTTTGTGTCCTCCACACAATTTGCTTTCCCACCTATCTTTGTATCAGCAGCAAATTTGGCTACATTACACTCAGTCCCTTCATCCAAGTCATTAATATAGATTGTAAATAGTTGAGGCCCCAGCACTGATCCCTGTGGCACCCCACTAGTTACAGTTTGCCAACCTGTAAATGACCCAGTTATCCCGACTCGGTTTTCTGTTAGTTAGCCAATCCTCTATCCATGCTAATATAGTACCCCCAACCCTGTGAGCTCTTATCTTGTGTAGTAACCTTTTATGTGGCACCTTACTGAATGCCTTCTGGAAATCCAAATACAGGATATCTACTTGTTCCCCTTTATCCACCCTGCTCATTACATCCTCAAAGAACTCCAGCAAATTTGTCAAAAATGATTTCCATTTCATAAAACCATGCTGACTCTGCTTGACTTTTTTATGATTTTCTAAATGTCCTGCTATCACTTCCTTAATGATGGACTCCAGCATTTTCCCAATGACAGATGCTAGGCTAACTGGTCGATAGTTGCTTGCTTTCTGTCTCCCTCCTTTCTTAATTAGGGACGTTACATTTGCAGTTTTCCAGTCCGCTGGGACCTCTCCAGAATCCAGGGAATTTTGGTAGATTACAACCAATTCATCCACTATCTCTGCAACCACCTTTTTTAAGACTCTGGGATGCAGGCCATCGGTTCCAGGGGACTTGTCCACCTTTAGTCCCATTAGTTTGCCGAGTACTTTCTCTCTAGTGATAGTGATTGTTTTAAGTCCCCCCCACCCCAATAGCCCCTTGATTATGCTTTTAGTATCTTCTACCGTGAAGACCGATACAAAATATTTGTTCAAGGTCTCCGCCATTTCCCTGTTTCCCATTATTAATTCCCCAGACTCACCCTCTAGGGGACCAATGTTTACTTTAGCTACTCTCTTCCTTTTTATATACCTGTAGAAGCTCTTACTGTCTGTTTTTATATTTCTTGCTAGCTTACTCTCATAAGCTATCTTCTCTCTCTATCAATTTTTTAGTCATCCTTTGCTGCTTTTTAAAGATTTTCCCAATCCTCTGGCCTTTCACTATTCTTTGCAACACTGTATGCTTTTGTTTTCAATTTGATACCATCCTTTACTTCCTTAGTTAGCCACGGATGGTACATCCTTCTCTTAGAGTCTTTCTTTCTCACTGGAATATATCTTTGCTGAGAGTTATGAAATATGTACAAGTGATGTAAAACCTGTGTTACAACAGTCTCGCCCACCTTGTTGATACCTCGTAACTTGAATTAATAGCTTTGAATTTGTACCAATAACCATTTGAATGCCAGTTGTTAATTACACTTTCTAAATCTCAGCCTGAACTAGGTTTGCAGTAGCTTTTAAATGAAATTGGTTGCCCCCTGATTTTGGTGGAACTATTACACAGTGTTTCGTGCACTCTGCATGAGGTGACTGAGTGTTTGTCACTTACGGAGGTTAACAGGTCAATGACCAGCTTGGCAAGTATGAAAGGAGCATCATTAGAGGTGCGCTGTGATTGGCCAGTTTACCCTTGAATACATTTCACAAAGTCAGGTACAGGAAAGATTCAGCTGGCCACGATCAGTCATTAAAATCTACTGGATAATCTCCCTTTTCCCATAATAATGGAAATTCTTTCCTTTAATCCTCCCAATCGATTTGTATTGTTCCTCCTTATCTTCACTGCCTCCTGTTTGGCATCATCCACAAATTTGAGATTTTACTGGCACAGACAGGATGGGCCGATCAGCCTCCCTCTGTCCCGATTCACCCCACACACATTTCAATTCAACAAACACCCACTCATTCTCCTTTTATCTTCACATTTGCTTTAAGCAATTATTGTCTTCACAAACATAAGCCCCTTCCCAAAATCAATCAGGGCCAGTGCAATCTCTCAGCGCCAAGTGTAGCCCTACCCACCCGGGACAGAATCTCGCTCTTGCACACAGTGCCACTGAGGTGTGGTGTTTAGGTGGGGCTGATGTTAACTAAATTTGAAACAAAGTATGACAGGTTATGGCTGTGGCTGGATTGCAGGAGCACGAACCATTCTGCACACTGGAGGTATTGCAGTTTGATTAATATGACAGAGCGGGTGAATGTGGCAGTTTCTTTGGTGTGTTACTGTGAGGCTGGGGACAAGTTCTCATTTACCAACAGTTAGATTCTTGGCTGTGCACAGTTGAAAAAAATATTCTTCATAAAATGAAATTCGATATCCTTTGAGTATTAAATTCATTTTTTTCATCTTTCTGCATTAGACACAGACCACAAGCCCCCACAGGTGTGCGGACTGGACATTGCACAATTCCATTACAGGCTGTCAAGGAAGAGAAGTTCTAATCGAAAAATAGTCATTGGGTATATTTAGTGATGTTGACACCATATATTACAAACCTCATAATATCCACGGTCCACAGAATTTCAGACTGATTGATTACTGGGAAAGAGCAGAGGATAACCAGCAGAGTTACCCATTACTCCCTCGCATCAGTCAATTGTCTAATGCTCATGACTAGGTTAAGGATTAATAGCCCGAGTGAGATGTGTGAGAGAGATAAAGAGAGAGAGAAAGAAAAGAAAATAACTGTTGCTCTATCAGTGGGTGTATGCGACATAGATGGACAAATGATGCAATGTCCTTTTTTTCGTTTATGGGATGTGGGCATCGCTGGCAAGGCCAGCATTTATTGCCCATTCCTAATTGCCCTCGAGAAGGTGGTGGTGAGCCGCCTTCTTGAACCGTGTGGTGAAGGTGCTCCCACAGTGCTGTTAGGGAGGGAGTTCCAGGATTTTGATCCAGCAACAATGGAGGAACGGCGATATACTTCCAAGTCAGGATGGTGTGTGACTTAGAGGGGAGCTTGGAGGTGGCGGTGTTCCCATGTGCCTGCTGCCTTTGTCCTTCTAGGTGGTAGAGGTCGCGGGTTTGGGAGTTGCTGCTGAAGAAGCCTTGGCGAATTGCTGCAGTGCATCTTGTAGATGGTACACACTGCAGCCACGGTACGCCGGTGGTGGAGGGAGTGAATGTTTAAGGTGGTGGATGGGGTGCCAATCAAGCGCGCTGCTTTGTCCTGGATGGTGTCGAGCTTCTTGAGTGTTGTTGGAGCTGCACTCATTCAGGCAAGTGGAGAGTAATCTATCACACTCCTTACTTGTGCCTTGTAGATGGTGGAAAGGCTTTGGGGAGTCAGGAGGTGAGACACTCGCCACAGAATACTTAGCCTTCTGACATGCTCTTGTTGCCACACTCGGTCAAATGCTGCCTTGATGTCAAGGGCAGTCACTCTCACCACACCTCTGGAATTCAGCTCTTTTGACCATGTTTGGACCAAGGCTGTAATGAGTGGCCCTGGCAGAACCTAAACTGAGCATCGGTGAGCAGGTTATTGGTATGTGCCACTTGATAGCACTGTCAACAACACCTTCCATCACTTTGCTGATGATTGAGAGTAGACTGATGGGGCGGTAATTGGCCAAATTGGATTTGTCCTGCTTTTTGTGGACAGGACATACCTGGGCAGTTTTCCACATTGTCGGATAGATGCCAGTGTTGTAGCTATACTGGAACAGCTTGGCTAGAGGCGCGGCTAGTCCTGGAGCACAAGTCTTCAGCACGACAGCCGGGATGTTTTCGGGCCCATAGCCTTTGCTGTATCCAGTGCACTCAGCGGTTTCTTGATATCACGTGGAGTGAATCAAATTGGCTGAAGACTGGCTTCTGTGATGGTGGGGGACCTCAGGAGGAGGCTGATATGAATCATCTACTCGGCACTTCTGGCTGAAGATGGTTGCAAATGCTTCAGCTTTGTCTTTTGCTCTCACGTGCTGGGCTCCACCATCATTGAGGATGGAGATATTCATGGAGCCTCCTCCTCCCATTAGTTGTTTAATGGTCCAACACCATTCACAACTGGATATGGCAGGACTGCAGAGCTTTGATCTGAGCTGTTGATTGTGAGATCGCTTAGCCCTGTCTATAGCATGCTGCTTCTGCTTTTTAGCATGCATGTAGTCTTATGTTGCAGCTTCCCCAGGTTGGCACCTCATTTTTATGTACGCTTGGTGCTGCTCCTGGCATGCTCTTCTGCACTCCTTATTGAACCAGGGTTGGTCCCCTGGCTTGATGGTAATGGTAGAGTGAGGGATATGCCGGGCCATGAGTTTACAGATTGTGGTGGAATACAATTCTGCTGCTGCTGATGGCCCACAGCTCCTCATGGATGCCCAGTTTTGAGCTGCTAGATCTGTTCTGAATCTGTCCCATTTAGTATGGTGGTAGTGCCACACAACACAATGGAGGGTGTCCTCAGTGTGAAGATGGGACTTCATCTCCACAATGAATGTGCGGTGGTCACTGCTACCAATGGACAGATGCAACTGTGACAGGTAGATTGGTGAGTACGAGGTCAAGTAGGTTTTTCCCTCATGTTGGTTCTCTCACCACCTGCCGCAGGCCCAGACTGGCAGCTATCCTTCAGGACTCGGCCAGCTTGGACAGTAATCAGCAGGAGGATTCCTTGCCCATGCTTGACCTGAAGTCATGAGACTTCATGGGGTCCAGAGTCAGTATTGAGGACTCCCAGGGCCACTCCCTCCCGACTGTATACCACTGTGCCACCACCCCTGGTGGGTCTGTCCTGCCATTCTATCTCATATAATTCCAGAACTAAAGCCTATTCCAGAGCAAACCGCATTCAGCACCTGCTCTACTTGTGACTTGAACTAAACAACAACTTGCATTTATATAGCACCTTTAACAAGTAAAACATAAGCCGAGCCACATAAGGAGATATTAGGACAGGTGACAAAAAGCTTGGTCAAAGAGGTAGGTTTTCAAGAGTGTCTTAAAGGAGGAGATGTCTTAAAGGAGGAGAGCGAGGCGGAGAGGTTTAGGGAGGGAATTCCAGAGCTTAGGGCCCAGGCAGCTGCAGACACAGCCGCCAATGGTGGAGTGATTAAAATCGGGGGATGCGCAAGAGGTCAGAATTGGAGGAGCTCAGAGATCTCAAAGAGTTGCAGGAGCTGGAGGCGGTTACAGAGATAGGGAGGGGTGAGGCCATGGAGGGATTTGAATATTGGATGATCATTTTTATATCGAGGCATTGCTGGACTGGGAGCCAATCTCGGGCAGTGAGCACAGGGGGTGATGGGTGAACGGGACTTGGTGCGAATTAGGACACGGGGCAGTGAGCACAGGGTGATGGGTGAACGGGACTTGGTGCAAGTTAGGACACGGGGCAGTGAGCACAGGGGGTGATGGGTGAACGGGACTGGGTGTGAGTTAGGACACGGGGCAGTGAGCACAGGGGGTGATGGGTGAACGGGACTGGGTGTGAGTTAGGACACGGGGCAGTGAGCACAGGGGGTGATGGGTGAACGGGACTGGGTGTGAGTTAGGACACGGGGCAGTGAGCACAGGGGGTGATGGGTGAAAGGGACTTGGTGCGAGTTAGGACACGGGGTAGTGAGCACAGGGGGTGATGGGTGAACGGGACTGGGTGAGAGTTAGGACACGGAGTAGTGAGCACAGGGGGTGATGGGTGAACGGGACTTGGTGCGAATTAGGACACGGGGCAGTGAGCACAGGGGGTGATGGGTGAACGGGACTTGGTGCGAGTTAGGACACGGGGCAGTGAGCACAGGGGTGATGGGTGAAAGGGACTGGGTGCGAGTTAGGACACGGGGCAGTGAGCACAGGGGGTGATGGGTGAACGGGACTTGGTGCGAGTTAGGACACGGGGCAGTGAGCACAGGGGGTGATGGGTGAACGGGACTTGGTGCGAGTTAGGACACGGGGCAGTGAGCACAGGGGGTGATGGGTGAACGGGACTTGGTGCGAGTTAGGACACGGGGCAGTGAGCACAGGGGGTGATGGGTGAACGGGACTTGGTGCGAGTTAGGACACGGGGCAGTGAGCACAGGGGCTGATGGGTGAACGGGACTTGGTGCGAGTTAGGACACGGGGCAGTGAGCACAGGGGGTGATGGGTGAACGGGACTTGGTGCGAGTTAGGACACGGGGTAGTGAGCACAGGGGGTGATGGGTGAACGGGACTTGGTGCGAATTAGGACACGGGGCAGTGAGCACAGGGGGTGATGGGTGAACGGGACTTGGTGTGAGTTAGGACACGGGGCAGTGAGCACAGGGGGTGATGGGTGAACGGGACTTGGTGTGAGTTAGGACACGGGGCAGTGAGCACAGGGGGTGATGGGTGAACGGGACTTGGTGTGAGTTAGGACACGGGGCAGTGAGCACAGGGGGTGATGGGTGAACGGGACTTGGTGTGAGTTAGGACACGGGGCAGTGAGCACAGGGGGTGAGGGGTGAACGGGACTCGGTGTGAGTTAGGACACGGGGCAGTGAGCACAGGGGGTGATGGGTGAACGGGACTGGGTGTGAGTTAGGACACGGGGCAGTGAGCACAGGGGGTGATGGGTGAAAGGGACTTGGTGCGAGTTAGGACACGGGGTAGTGAGCACAGGGGGTGATGGGTGAACGGGACTGGGTGAGAGTTAGGACACGGAGTAGTGAGCACAGGGGGTGATGGGTGAACGGGACTTGGTGCGAATTAGGACACGGGGCAGTGAGCACAGGGGGTGATGGGTGAACGGGACTTGGTGCGAGTTAGGACACGGGGCAGTGAGCACAGGGGTGATGGGTGAAAGGGACTGGGTGCGAGTTAGGACACGGGGCAGTGAGCACAGGGGGTGATGGGTGAACGGGACTTGGTGCGAGTTAGGACACGGGGCAGTGAGCACAGGGGGTGATGGGTGAACGGGACTTGGTGCGAGTTAGGACACGGGGCAGTGAGCACAGGGGGTGATGGGTGAACGGGACTTGGTGCGAGTTAGGACACGGGGCAGTGAGCACAGGGGGTGATGGGTGAACGGGACTTGGTGCGAGTTAGGACACGGGGCAGTGAGCACAGGGGCTGATGAGTGAACGGGACTTGGTGCGAGTTAGGACACGGGGCAGTGAGCACAGGGGGTGAGGGGTGAATGGGACTCGGTGTGAGTTAGGACACGGGGCAGTGAGCACAGGGGGTGATGGGTGAACGGGACTTGGTGCGAGTTAGGACACGGGGTAGTGAGCACAGGGGGTGATGGGTGAACGGGACTTGGTGCGAGTTAGGACACGGGGCAGTGAGCATAGGGGGCGATGGGTGAACGGGACTTGGTGCGAGTTAGGACACGGGGCAGTGAGCATAGGGGGCGATGGGTGAACGGGACTTGGTGCGAGTTAGGACACGGGGCAGTGAGCACAGGGGGTGATGGGTGAACGGGACTGGGTGTGAGTTAGGACACGGGGCAGTGAGCACAGGGGGTGATGGGTGAACGGGACTTGGTGCGAGTTAGGACACGGGGCAGTGAGCATAGGGGGCGATGGGTGAACGGGACTGGGTGTGAGTTAGGACACGGGGCAGTGAGCACAGCGGGTGATGGGTGAACGGGACTGGGTGTGAGTTAGGACACGGGGCAGTGAGCACAGGGGGTGATGGGTGAACGGGACTTGGTGTGAGTTAGGACACGGGGCAGTGAGCACAGGGGGTGATGGGTGAACGGGACTTGGTGTGAGTTAGGACACGGGGCAGTGAGCACAGGGGGTGATGGGTGAACGGGACTTGGTGTGAGTTAGGACACGGGGCAGTGAGCACAGGGGGTGAGGGGTGAATGGGACTCGGTGTGAGTTAGGACACGGGGCAGTGAGCACAGGGGGTGATGGGTGAACGGGACTGGGTGTGAGTTAGGACACGGGGCAGTGAGCACAGGGGGTGATGGGTGAAAGGGACTTGGTGCGAGTTAGGACACGGGGTAGTGAGCACAGGGGGTGATGGGTGAACGGGACTGGGTGCGAATTAGGACACGGGGCAGTGAGCACAGGGGGTGATGGGTGAACGGGACTGGGTGTGAGTTAGGACACGGGGCAGTGAGCACAGGGGGTGATGGGTGAAAGGGACTTGGTGCGAGTTAGGACACGGGGTAGTGAGCACAGGGGGTGATGGGTGAACGGGACTGGGTGAGAGTTAGGACACGGAGTAGTGAGCACAGGGGGTGATGGGTGAACGGGACTTGGTGCGAATTAGGACACGGGGCAGTGAGCACAGGGGGTGATGGGTGAACGGGACTTGGTGCGAGTTAGGACACGGGGCAGTGAGCACAGGGGTGATGGGTGAAAGGGACTGGGTGCGAGTTAGGACACGGGGCAGTGAGCACAGGGGGTGATGGGTGAACGGGACTTGGTGCGAGTTAGGACACGGGGCAGTGAGCACAGGGGGTGATGGGTGAACGGGACTTGGTGCGAGTTAGGACACGGGGCAGTGAGCACAGGGGGTGATGGGTGAACGGGACTTGGTGCGAGTTAGGACACGGGGCAGTGAGCACAGGGGGTGATGGGTGAACGGGACTTGGTGCGAGTTAGGACACGGGGCAGTGAGCACAGGGGCTGATGGGTGAACGGGACTTGGTGCGAGTTAGGACACGGGGCAGTGAGCACAGGGGGTGATGGGTGAACGGGACTTGGTGCGAGTTAGGACACGGGGTAGTGAGCACAGGGGGTGATGGGTGAACGGGACTTGGTGCGAATTAGGACACGGGGCAGTGAGCACAGGGGGTGATGGGTGAACGGGACTTGGTGTGAGTTAGGACACGGGGCAGTGAGCACAGGGGGTGATGGGTGAACGGGACTTGGTGCGAGTTAGGACACGGGGCAGTGAGCACAGGGGGTGATGGGTGAACGGGACTTGGTGCGAGTTAGGACACGGGGCAGTGAGCACAGGGGCTGATGAGTGAACGGGACTTGGTGCGAGTTAGGACACGGGGCAGTGAGCACAGGGGGTGAGGGGTGAATGGGACTCGGTGTGAGTTAGGACACGGGGCAGTGAGCACAGGGGGTGATGGGTGAACGGGACTTGGTGCGAGTTAGGACACGGGGTAGTGAGCACAGGGGGTGATGGGTGAACGGGACTTGGTGCGAGTTAGGACACGGGGCAGTGAGCATAGGGGGCGATGGGTGAACGGGACTTGGTGCGAGTTAGGACACGGGGCAGTGAGCATAGGGGGCGATGGGTGAACGGGACTTGGTGCGAGTTAGGACACGGGGCAGTGAGCACAGGGGGTGATGGGTGAACGGGACTGGGTGTGAGTTAGGACACGGGGCAGTGAGCACAGGGGGTGATGGGTGAACGGGACTTGGTGTGAGTTAGGACACGGGGCAGTGAGCACAGGGGGTGATGGGTGAACGGGACTTGGTGTGAGTTAGGACACGGGGCAGTGAGCACAGGGGGTGATGGGTGAACGGGACTTGGTGTGAGTTAGGACACGGGGCAGTGAGCACAGGGGGTGAGGGGTGAATGGGACTCGGTGTGAGTTAGGACACGGGGCAGTGAGCACAGGGGGTGATGGGTGAACGGGACTGGGTGTGAGTTAGGACACGGGGCAGTGAGCACAGGGGGTGATGGGTGAAAGGGACTTGGTGCGAGTTAGGACACGGGGTAGTGAGCACAGGGGGTGATGGGTGAACGGGACTGGGTGCGAATTAGGACACGGGGCAGTGAGCACAGGGGGTGATGGGTGAAAGGGACTGGGTGCGAGTTAGGACACGGGGCAGTGAGCACAGGGGGTGATGGGTGAACGGGACTGGGTGTGAGTTAGGACACGGGGCAGTGAGCACAGGGGGTGATGGGTGAACGGGACTTGGTGCGAGTTAGGACACGGGGCAGTGAGCACAGGGGGTGATGGGTGAACGGGACTTGGTGCGAGTTAGGACACGGGGCAGTGAGCATAGGGGGCGATGGGTGAACGGGACTGGGTGTGAGTTAGGACACGGGGCAGTGAGCACAGGGGGTGATGGGTGAACGGGACTGGGTGTGAGTTAGGACACGGGGCAGTGAGCACAGGGGGTGATGGGTGAACGGGACTTGGTGTGAGTTAGGACACGGGGCAGTGAGCACAGGGGGTGATGGGTGAACGGGACTTGGTGTGAGTTAGGACACGGGGCAGTGAGCACAGGGGGTGATGGGTGAACGGGACTTGGTGTGAGTTAGGACACGGGGCAGTGAGCACAGGGGGTGAGGGGTGAATGGGACTCGGTGTGAGTTAGGACACGGGGCAGTGAGCACAGGGGGTGATGGGTGAACGGGACTGGGTGTGAGTTAGGACACGGGGCAGTGAGCACAGGGGGTGATGGGTGAAAGGGACTTGGTGCGAGTTAGGACACGGGGTAGTGAGCACAGGGGGTGATGGGTGAACGGGACTGGGTGCGAATTAGGACACGGGGCAGTGAGCACAGGGGGTGATGGGTGAAAGGGACTTGGTGCGAGTTAGGACACGGGGTAGTGAGCACAGGGGGTGATGGGTGAACGGGACTGGGTGAGAGTTAGGACACGGAGTAGTGAGCACAGGGGGTGATGGGTGAACGGGACTTGGTGCGAATTAGGACACGGGGCAGTGAGCACAGGGGGTGATGGGTGAACGGGACTTGGTGCGAGTTAGGACACGGGGCAGTGAGCACAGGGGTGATGGGTGAAAGGGACTGGGTGCGAGTTAGGACACGGGGCAGTGAGCACAGGGGGTGATGGGTGAACGGGACTTGGTGCGAGTTAGGACACGGGGCAGTGAGCACAGGGGGTGATGGGTGAACGGGACTTGGTGCGAGTTAGGACACGGGGCAGTGAGCACAGGGGGTGATGGGTGAACGGGACTTGGTGCGAGTTAGGACACGGGGTAGTGAGCACAGGGGGTGATGGGTGAACGGGACTTGGTGCGAGTTAGGACACGGGGCAGTGAGCACAGGGGCTGATGGGTGAACGGGACTTGGTGCGAGTTAGGACACGGGGCAGTGAGCACAGGGGGTGATGGGTGAACGGGACTTGGTGCGAGTTAGGACACGGGGTAGTGAGCACAGGGGGTGATGGGTGAACGGGACTTGGTGCGAATTAGGACACGGGGCAGTGAGCACAGGGGGTGATGGGTGAACGGGACTTGGTGTGAGTTAGGACACGGGGCAGTGAGCACAGGGGGTGATGGGTGAACGGGACTTGGTGTGAGTTAGGACACGGGGCAGTGAGCACAGGGGGTGATGGGTGAACGGGACTTGGTGTGAGTTAGGACACGGGGCAGTGAGCACAGGGGGTGATGGGTGAACGGGACTTGGTGTGAGTTAGGACACGGGGCAGTGAGCACAGGGGGTGAGGGGTGAATGGGACTCGGTGTGAGTTAGGACACGGGGCAGTGAGCACAGGGGGTGATGGGTGAACGGGACTGGGTGTGAGTTAGGACACGGGGCAGTGAGCACAGGGGGTGATGGGTGAAAGGGACTTGGTGCGAGTTAGGACACGGGGTAGTGAGCACAGGGGGTGATGGGTGAACGGGACTGGGTGAGAGTTAGGACACGGAGTAGTGAGCACAGGGGGTGATGGGTGAACGGGACTTGGTGCGAATTAGGACACGGGGCAGTGAGCACAGGGGGTGATGGGTGAACGGGACTTGGTGCGAGTTAGGACACGGGGCAGTGAGCACAGGGGTGATGGGTGAAAGGGACTGGGTGCGAGTTAGGACACGGGGCAGTGAGCACAGGGGGTGATGGGTGAACGGGACTTGGTGCGAGTTAGGACACGGGGCAGTGAGCACAGGGGGTGATGGGTGAACGGGACTTGGTGCGAGTTAGGACACGGGGCAGTGAGCACAGGGGGTGATGGGTGAACGGGACTTGGTGCGAGTTAGGACACGGGGCAGTGAGCACAGGGGGTGATGGGTGAACGGGACTTGGTGCGAGTTAGGACACGGGGCAGTGAGCACAGGGGCTGATGAGTGAACGGGACTTGGTGCGAGTTAGGACACGGGGCAGTGAGCACAGGGGGTGAGGGGTGAATGGGACTCGGTGTGAGTTAGGACACGGGGCAGTGAGCACAGGGGGTGATGGGTGAACGGGACTTGGTGCGAGTTAGGACACGGGGTAGTGAGCACAGGGGGTGATGGGTGAACGGGACTTGGTGCGAGTTAGGACACGGGGCAGTGAGCATAGGGGGCGATGGGTGAACGGGACTTGGTGCGAGTTAGGACACGGGGCAGTGAGCATAGGGGGCGATGGGTGAACGGGACTTGGTGCGAGTTAGGACACGGGGCAGTGAGCACAGGGGGTGATGGGTGAACGGGACTGGGTGTGAGTTAGGACACGGGGCAGTGAGCACAGGGGGTGATGGGTGAACGGGACTTGGTGTGAGTTAGGACACGGGGCAGTGAGCACAGGGGGTGATGGGTGAACGGGACTTGGTGTGAGTTAGGACACGGGGCAGTGAGCACAGGGGGTGATGGGTGAACGGGACTTGGTGTGAGTTAGGACACGGGGCAGTGAGCACAGGGGGTGAGGGGTGAATGGGACTCGGTGTGAGTTAGGACACGGGGCAGTGAGCACAGGGGGTGATGGGTGAACGGGACTGGGTGTGAGTTAGGACACGGGGCAGTGAGCACAGGGGGTGATGGGTGAAAGGGACTTGGTGCGAGTTAGGACACGGGGTAGTGAGCACAGGGGGTGATGGGTGAACGGGACTGGGTGCGAATTAGGACACGGGGCAGTGAGCACAGGGGGTGATGGGTGAAAGGGACTGGGTGCGAGTTAGGACACGGGGCAGTGAGCACAGGGGGTGATGGGTGAACGGGACTTGGTGCGAGTTAGGACACGGGGCAGTGAGCACAGGGGGTGATGGGTGAACGGGACTTGGTGCGAGTTAGGACACGGGGTAGTGAGCACAGGGGGTGATGGGTGAACGGGACTTGGTGCGAATTAGGACACGGGGCAGTGAGCACAGGGGGTGATGGGTGAACGGGACTTGGTGTGAGTTAGGACACGGGGCAGTGAGCACAGGGGGTGATGGGTGAACGGGACTTGGTGCGAGTTAGGACACGGGGCAGTGAGCACAGGGGGTGATGGGTGAACGGGACTTGGTGCGAGTTAGGACACGGGGCAGTGAGCACAGGGGCTGATGAGTGAACGGGACTTGGTGCGAGTTAGGACACGGGGCAGTGAGCACAGGGGGTGAGGGGTGAATGGGACTCGGTGTGAGTTAGGACACGGGGCAGTGAGCACAGGGGGTGATGGGTGAACGGGACTTGGTGCGAGTTAGGACACGGGGTAGTGAGCACAGGGGGTGATGGGTGAACGGGACTTGGTGCGAGTTAGGACACGGGGCAGTGAGCATAGGGGGCGATGGGTGAACGGGACTTGGTGCGAGTTAGGACACGGGGCAGTGAGCATAGGGGGCGATGGGTGAACGGGACTTGGTGCGAGTTAGGACACGGGGCAGTGAGCACAGGGGGTGATGGGTGAACGGGACTGGGTGTGAGTTAGGACACGGGGCAGTGAGCACAGGGGCTGATGGGTGAACGGGACTTGGTGTGAGTTAGGACACGGGGCAGTGAGCACAGGGGGTGATGGGTGAACGGGACTTGGTGTGAGTTAGGACACGGGGCAGTGAGCACAGGGGGTGATGGGTGAACGGGACTTGGTGTGAGTTAGGACACGGGGCAGTGAGCACAGGGGGTGAGGGGTGAATGGGACTCGGTGTGAGTTAGGACACGGGGCAGTGAGCACAGGGGGTGATGGGTGAACGGGACTGGGTGTGAGTTAGGACACGGGGCAGTGAGCACAGGGGGTGATGGGTGAAAGGGACTTGGTGCGAGTTAGGACACGGGGTAGTGAGCACAGGGGGTGATGGGTGAACGGGACTGGGTGCGAATTAGGACACGGGGCAGTGAGCACAGGGGGTGATGGGTGAAAGGGACTGGGTGCGAGTTAGGACACGGGGCAGTGAGCACAGGGGGTGATGGGTGAACGGGACTGGGTGTGAGTTAGGACACGGGGCAGTGAGCACAGGGGGTGATGGGTGAACGGGACTTGGTGCGAGTTAGGACACGGGGCAGTGAGCACAGGGGGTGATGGGTGAACGGGACTTGGTGCGAGTTAGGACACGGGGCAGTGAGCATAGGGGGCGATGGGTGAACGGGACTGGGTGTGAGTTAGGACACGGGGCAGTGAGCACAGGGGGTGATGGGTGAACGGGACTGGGTGTGAGTTAGGACACGGGGCAGTGAGCACAGGGGGTGATGGGTGAACGGGACTTGGTGTGAGTTAGGACACGGGGCAGTGAGCACAGGGGGTGATGGGTGAACGGGACTTGGTGTGAGTTAGGACACGGGGCAGTGAGCACAGGGGGTGATGGGTGAACGGGACTTGGTGTGAGTTAGGACACGGGGCAGTGAGCACAGGGGGTGAGGGGTGAATGGGACTCGGTGTGAGTTAGGACACGGGGCAGTGAGCACAGGGGGTGATGGGTGAACGGGACTGGGTGTGAGTTAGGACACGGGGCAGTGAGCACAGGGGGTGATGGGTGAAAGGGACTTGGTGCGAGTTAGGACACGGGGTAGTGAGCACAGGGGGTGATGGGTGAACGGGACTGGGTGCGAATTAGGACACGGGGCAGTGAGCACAGGGGGTGATGGGTGAACGGGACTGGGTGTGAGTTAGGACACGGGGCAGTGAGCACAGGGGGTGATGGGTGAAAGGGACTTGGTGCGAGTTAGGACACGGGGTAGTGAGCACAGGGGGTGATGGGTGAACGGGACTGGGTGAGAGTTAGGACACGGAGTAGTGAGCACAGGGGGTGATGGGTGAACGGGACTTGGTGCGAATTAGGACACGGGGCAGTGAGCACAGGGGGTGATGGGTGAACGGGACTTGGTGCGAGTTAGGACACGGGGCAGTGAGCACAGGGGTGATGGGTGAAAGGGACTGGGTGCGAGTTAGGACACGGGGCAGTGAGCACAGGGGGTGATGGGTGAACGGGACTTGGTGCGAGTTAGGACACGGGGCAGTGAGCACAGGGGGTGATGGGTGAACGGGACTTGGTGCGAGTTAGGACACGGGGCAGTGAGCACAGGGGGTGATGGGTGAACGGGACTTGGTGCGAGTTAGGACACGGGGCAGTGAGCACAGGGGGTGATGGGTGAACGGGACTTGGTGCGAGTTAGGACACGGGGCAGTGAGCACAGGGGCTGATGGGTGAACGGGACTTGGTGCGAGTTAGGACACGGGGCAGTGAGCACAGGGGGTGATGGGTGAACGGGACTTGGTGCGAGTTAGGACACGGGGTAGTGAGCACAGGGGGTGATGGGTGAACGGGACTTGGTGCGAATTAGGACACGGGGCAGTGAGCACAGGGGGTGATGGGTGAACGGGACTTGGTGTGAGTTAGGACACGGGGCAGTGAGCACAGGGGGTGATGGGTGAACGGGACTTGGTGTGAGTTAGGACACGGGGCAGTGAGCACAGGGGGTGATGGGTGAACGGGACTTGGTGTGAGTTAGGACACGGGGCAGTGAGCACAGGGGGTGATGGGTGAACGGGACTTGGTGTGAGTTAGGACACGGGGCAGTGAGCACAGGGGGTGAGGGGTGAATGGGACTCGGTGTGAGTTAGGACACGGGGCAGTGAGCACAGGGGGTGATGGGTGAACGGGACTGGGTGTGAGTTAGGACACGGGGCAGTGAGCACAGGGGGTGATGGGTGAAAGGGACTTGGTGCGAGTTAGGACACGGGGTAGTGAGCACAGGGGGTGATGGGTGAACGGGACTGGGTGAGAGTTAGGACACGGAGTAGTGAGCACAGGGGGTGATGGGTGAACGGGACTTGGTGCGAATTAGGACACGGGGCAGTGAGCACAGGGGGTGATGGGTGAACGGGACTTGGTGCGAGTTAGGACACGGGGCAGTGAGCACAGGGGTGATGGGTGAAAGGGACTGGGTGCGAGTTAGGACACGGGGCAGTGAGCACAGGGGGTGATGGGTGAACGGGACTTGGTGCGAGTTAGGACACGGGGCAGTGAGCACAGGGGGTGATGGGTGAACGGGACTTGGTGCGAGTTAGGACACGGGGCAGTGAGCACAGGGGGTGATGGGTGAACGGGACTTGGTGCGAGTTAGGACACGGGGCAGTGAGCACAGGGGGTGATGGGTGAACGGGACTTGGTGCGAGTTAGGACACGGGGCAGTGAGCACAGGGGCTGATGAGTGAACGGGACTTGGTGCGAGTTAGGACACGGGGCAGTGAGCACAGGGGGTGAGGGGTGAATGGGACTCGGTGTGAGTTAGGACACGGGGCAGTGAGCACAGGGGGTGATGGGTGAACGGGACTTGGTGCGAGTTAGGACACGGGGTAGTGAGCACAGGGGGTGATGGGTGAACGGGACTTGGTGCGAGTTAGGACACGGGGCAGTGAGCATAGGGGGCGATGGGTGAACGGGACTTGGTGCGAGTTAGGACACGGGGCAGTGAGCATAGGGGGCGATGGGTGAACGGGACTTGGTGCGAGTTAGGACACGGGGCAGTGAGCACAGGGGGTGATGGGTGAACGGGACTGGGTGTGAGTTAGGACACGGGGCAGTGAGCACAGGGGGTGATGGGTGAACGGGACTTGGTGTGAGTTAGGACACGGGGCAGTGAGCACAGGGGGTGATGGGTGAACGGGACTTGGTGTGAGTTAGGACACGGGGCAGTGAGCACAGGGGGTGATGGGTGAACGGGACTTGGTGTGAGTTAGGACACGGGGCAGTGAGCACAGGGGGTGAGGGGTGAATGGGACTCGGTGTGAGTTAGGACACGGGGCAGTGAGCACAGGGGGTGATGGGTGAACGGGACTGGGTGTGAGTTAGGACACGGGGCAGTGAGCACAGGGGGTGATGGGTGAAAGGGACTTGGTGCGAGTTAGGACACGGGGTAGTGAGCACAGGGGGTGATGGGTGAACGGGACTGGGTGCGAATTAGGACACGGGGCAGTGAGCACAGGGGGTGATGGGTGAAAGGGACTGGGTGCGAGTTAGGACACGGGGCAGTGAGCACAGGGGGTGATGGGTGAACGGGACTTGGTGCGAGTTAGGACACGGGGCAGTGAGCACAGGGGGTGATGGGTGAACGGGACTTGGTGCGAGTTAGGACACGGGGCAGTGAGCACAGGGGCTGATGGGTGAACGGGACTTGGTGCGAGTTAGGACACGGGGCAGTGAGCACAGGGGGTGATGGGTGAACGGGACTTGGTGCGAGTTAGGACACGGGGTAGTGAGCACAGGGGGTGATGGGTGAACGGGACTTGGTGCGAGTTAGGACACGGGGTAGTGAGCACAGCGGGTGATGGGTGAATGGGACTCGGTGTGAGTTAGGACACGGGGCAGTGAGCACAGGGGGTGATGGGTGAACGGGACTTGGTGCGAGTTAGGACACGGGGTAGTGAGCACAGGGGGTGATGGGTGAACGGGACTTGGTGCGAGTTAGGACACGGGGCAGTGAGCATAGGGGGCGATGGGTGAACGCGACTTGGTGCGAGTTAGGACACGGGGCAGTGAGCATAGGGGGCGATGGGTGAACGGGACTTGGTGCGAGTTAGGACACGGGGCAGTGAGCACAGGGGGTGATGGGTGAACGGGACTGGGTGTGAGTTAGGACACGGGGCAGTGAGCACAGGGGGTGATGGGTGAACGGGACTTGGTGCGAGTTAGGACACGGGGCACTGAGCACAGGGGGTGATGGGTGAACGGGACTTGGTGCGAATTAGGACACGGGGCAGTGAGCACAGGGGGTGATGCGTGAACGGGACTGGGTGTGAGTTAGGACACGGGGCAGTGAGCACAGGGGGTGATGGGTGAACGGGACTTGGTGCGAGTTAGGACACGGGGTAGTGAGCACAGGGGGTGATGTGTGAACGGGACTCGGTGCGAGTTAGGACACGGGGTAGTGAGCACAGGGGGTGATGGGTGAACGGGACTTGGTGCGAGTTAGGACACGGGGCAGTGAGCACAGGGGGTGATGGGTGAACGGGACTGGGTGCGAGTTAGGACACGGGGCAGTGAGCACAGGGGGTGATGGGTGAACGGGACTTGGTGCGAGTTAGGACACGGGGCAGTGAGCACAGGGGGTGATGGGTGAACGGGGCTCGGTGTGAGTTAGGACACGGGGCAGTGAGCACAGGGGGTGATGGGTGAACGGGACTGGGTGCGAGTTAGGACACGGGGCAGTGAGCACAGGGGGTGATGGGTGAACGGGACTGGGTGTGAATTAGGACATGGGGCAGTGAGCACAGCGGGTGATGGGTGAATGGGACTTGGTGTGAGTTAGGACACGGGGCAGCAGAGTTTTGGAAGAGCTTAAGTTTACAGAGGGTGGAATGTGGGAGGCCGGCCAGGAGTGCGTTGGAATAGTCGAGTCTGGAGGTAACAAAGGCGTGGATGAGGGTTTCAGCAGTGGATGAGCTGAGGCAGGCACAGAGATGGGCGATGTTACGGAGGTGGAAGTAGGCGGTCTTGGTCATGGAGAAGATATGGGGTCGGAAACTCAGCTCAGGGTCAAATACAACACCAAGGTTGTGAACGGTCTGGTTCAGCCTCAGACAGTGATCAGGGAGAGGGATGGAGTCAGTGGCTGGGGAACGGAGTTTGTGGTGGGGACTGAAGTCAATGGCTTCGATCTTCCCAGTATTTAGTTGGAGGAAATTTCTGCTCATCCAGTACTGGATGTCGGACAAGCATTGTGACAAATCAGAGACAGTGGAGGGGTCGAGAGAGGTGTTGATGAGGTAGAGCTGGGTGTTGTCAGCGTACATGTGTAACCTGATGTGTTTTTGGATGATGTCGCCGAGGGGCAGCATGTAGATGGGAAATAGGAGGGGCCAAGGATAGATCCTTGGGGGACTCCAGAAGTAATGGTGTGGGAGCAGGACCCCTAAACTGCAGCCACTGTGCCAGGAGGGAGTGTGGCGGGTGGAATGCAAGGGCGGGGTGGGGTGAGCAGGGGGGAATGTGGAGGAGTGTGGGGGAGGGGATACACATTGACATTGTGCTTTTACAATGTTGGGTTATCAGCTGTCAAAATTGTAGTGTATGTGCCTTTAAGTCAGAACTGCTTTTACAGCTCCTGTATACTGTAGTACCGGCAGTGACCACACCTGTATATAAGCTTTGTGCATGCCTCTGTACCCCCAGTCTTGGGACTACCCTCCTCCAGTAAAGACCTGTTTATTGTTAATGTACAGCATCCGTGTGATTATTTGATAACAGCATATCCACTGAACCACGGATCCAACAGTGGCGACGAGTGTCGATGCGAATCTACCTGCAACATAAAATAAAAATAGTCGAGGCCAGGAACACGGGCGTCGACCACGAGCAACCGCCCAGCAGTCAGGCAGAGATTGAACTTCGCAGGGGAGGCTGTGGACAGCCGGGCTTGGTTCCCCAGCCACGACGAGCAGCAAGAGACCGACGACAGGTCCAGCGCAGACCCATCCCGAGCAGCGGCGGCTGGAGCCGACCGACGGCGGAGAGGAAGCCGAGCAGCGTCGACGGGGTAAGACAGAGGGTGAAGAGTGCAGCGCGCAGCCGGGGGTTGAACACCGAGCGGCGTCGAGAAAAAGAAAACAAACCGGAGAGAGAGAGGGTAGAGAAACAGCCGGGTTCTAGACTGAGCGGCGTCGAAAAATATAAAAAGAATAATGCGCAGAGCACAGCCAGGGCTTACGGGCGGAACAGAGTCCGCGGGGCGAAGAAAGAGCGCGGGAGACGCCATTTTTAGAAGCCGCAGCGGAGAAGAAGGGCGAGCACGGGAAGGAAGGAAAGCGCCGGAGACGCCATTTTGTGCCAGCGGAGAAGAAGGGGAAGCGCGGGAGACGCCATTTTTGACAGTTAACTCACACCCAAGGATGCCGAAGAGTGGCAGTATCTCTACGTTCGACAATGAAGTCGAAGATTGGGCGACATATGTGGAACGTATTGAGGTGTACTGCAGGGCGAATGAAGTGCCAGATGCTAATAAAGCACTGGTTCTGTTAAATTCCATGGGTGCAAAAACTTATGGGTTACTGCGAAATCTATTAACCCCAGAGAAGCCGGTAAACAAGAATTTTGAAAGCATAGTAGAAATCCTACAGGACCACTTAAACCCCACACCGCTGCTGATAGCAGAACGATTTAAGTTCCATAAAAGGAACCAACACAAAGACGAAAGCAATGCTGAGTACCTAACAGAACTGCGCAAGCTATCGAAACACTGCCAGTTTGGAGTGGGACTAGCAGATACGTTAAGGGACAAGTTTGTGTGTGGGCTACAAAGTGAAGGAACCCAGAAACGGCTTCTATCAGAAAAGGACCTTACGCTGGACAAAGCTTTCAGTATGGCAGTATCACACGAAGCAGCCGCAAGGGGCGCTGCAGAGATACAACGGAGACCGCAAGAATATGGCACCAATGAAATGTCCTATGGAACAGGAAAGTGCTATCGCTGCGGCAGAACAACACATGACCAGAAAGATTGTTGGTTCAAGGACCAAGACAGTGTGGGAAAGCAGGACACATAGCAAGAGTCTGCAGGTCTGGGAAGAAAACCAACAGTAAGAAATCTCCACAGGAGAAGTACAAAAAGGTACACCAGGTGATGGACAGTGGTTCAGACGAACAGAAAAGTGACACAGACTCCGGAATCAAGGAGCTGGGTTGTCTGAAACTACATAAGGTAACAGAAATGGAGGATCACCAGACTATCTGGGTTACACTCAAGATAGACGGAGTCTAAGTGAAAATGGAATTGGACACAGGGTCAGCTCTAACAGTCATAAATCAAAGAGACTACAAGCGGCTATTTTCACACATACCCTTGAAAGCTACAGAGATTGTCTTGAAGACGTATACGGGGCAAAAAGTCTACCTCAAAGGAAAAATAAGGGTGAAAGTGACATATAAAGGCCAGGAAATACCTAAAATGGATATATATGTATTGCCAGATGGAGGACCACCACTGCTAGGACGTGAATGGATCCGGAAGATACAATTAGATTGGCATTCCATACAAGCACTGAAGGTTGAGGCCAAAAGGGATGACGACGTCACACCTAGACGACTGTCAAAAATGCTAACTGACGCAAAAGAAGTGTTCCAGGAGGGACTAGGAACACTAAAAGGAATAACAGCAATGATTAAAATAGAGGAAAATGCAAGCCCAAAGTTTCTGAAGGTCAGACCAGTGCCTTATGCGATCAGACCAGCTGTTGAAGCAGAGCTGGAAGGGTTGGAACGTTCAGGAGTACTGTCCAAAGTGGACTGGAGTGAGTGGGCTACACCCATCGTTCCTGTAATGAAGAGGTCGTTGAGTAATACGCCTGGGGAACCAAAGAAGGTCCGCATCTGTGGGGATTTTAAGGTGACAGTGAACCCAGTCCTTCACACTGAACCACGGATCCAACAAAAATGTTCTGTTTAACAGTCCCTGGGAAGCACGAAGGACAGTTTTTGGTCTGGTCTGAGCTCAGGGCAGCTGAACTAGGGAGGGGGAAATAATCAGATAGGGATTCTGCTCCTGATCATATCCAGTAACTGAGGACTGTGACCTTCACCTCATTCCTCAGCTCACCTGTTCCCCTAGCCCCGACAGCTTGATGGAGATCAGGAAGCTGCTCTCATCAAATAGTGAACCGTCTCCTGAGATCTTGTTGCAGGTTTGAAGCTGATCAGAAGGCAGAGTATTCGATGAGTTGAGACTCTGTGGAAAGCAGTGTGATAATTACCCTGAGTTTACCACATGGAATATTCTCTTAGATGATTTTTAAATGTCAAGTATTACATTACAAAAAGAAAATGTAACTCTTTAACATCAGTTAATTATATTAATGCTGCAGGTTAAGGGTAACTCTCAGAAGAACAGAGTGAAATCTATTTTCAAATTCCAAAACATTGCTGTGTGTCAGCTGCTGCAGAAAGTACAACAATCTCACTATGTGCTCGAGGCATATTAGTGTCAAAGCTCCCAAAGGGACATAAAGATTCCCGATCCCCAAAGGGGTAGAAATACTGAATACAAGAACCTAAATAGCAGGAACGTATTAGGAAACAGCCAATATGGATTGGAGGGGTATATCCTGCCTGACAAATGCATTGATGTCTCCAGCTTGCAGATAATGGAACTCCCAATATTATAGTTTCCAATTAGGCATTCGAAAGATGTGTAATTAAACTACGCACTCCAAGAATCCAGTGTGGACCAGGTGATTGAAAAATAAAGAGAGACAAGTGTGGGGCCTGGCTGGTGCGGAGTGGAGTCAGAGCATCGCAGAGCACCAGTCAGGGTAAGAAGCTCTGTACTGTTCTCGTTATATATCCCAGCATTCCGTCTCCTCATATTCACAGGAACAATGTTAACTGATGACCAGTCACAACATACCTGTAACAATGAGCCTTTAATGCTTCTGCAGCAGCTAAAGAGCGATTTATAACCAGTATAAATGTCAAAACCGTTTGTTAATCCAACCATGGATGCCACAATTGTTGAAGAAAATGGCCGCACAGCAATAGCAAAAATCCCAATTTCGCCCCAAGGCCCGGAATGTTCTCACTTACAGTTACAGCCCCGCCTTTCCTTAGCAGGAAATAATAATCTGGGACAAAATTAATTGCTGCTTGGAAGAGTATGGGCTAATAAATGAACATCAGCACAGATTTTACATAGAATTACATAGAATATACAGCACAGAAACAGGCCATTCGGCCCAACCAGTCCATGCCGGCGTTTATGCTCCACTCGAGCCTCCTCCCATCATTCCTCATCTAACTCTATCAGCGTAACCCTCGATTCCCTTCTCCCTCAAATGCTTCTATACTATTTGCCTCAACCACTCCCTGTGGTAGCGAGTTCCACATCCACCACTCTCTGGTGTGTTTCATTTGGGAATTTGGAAAGAATGGGAATTTGGAGAAGAGGGGGCAGGAGTTGCTGCTTTTTGCCGACACTACTTGTAGTGCTTTGTGTTACAGGTAGATATTTAATTTCAGTACACTTAACTTAATCTAGATCAATTAAGTAGTCAAGAAACTAAACTGTAAACGAAGTTACTTAAATACAAATGTAATTAAATTTCATAAAATAGAACAAGGTCATATAGGGATGGCAGTGCAGGTGGTGTGCCTCAACTGCAGGGAGTTTGTGGAGAGCACTGTGATCCCGGACAACCATGTTTGCAGTAAGTGCCTGCATCTTGAGAAACTTCAGCTCAGAGTTGTTGAGCTGGAGTCTGAGGTGCAGACATTGCAGGGCATCAGGGAGGGGGAGAGTTACCTGGACACTTTGATCCAGGAGGCAGTCACACCCCTTAGGTTAGGTAGTGGTACAGGTCTGGTTAGTGGTCAGGGACAGGAGGGTGTGACTGCAACTCAGGCAAGTAAGGGGACCCCAGGTGCAGTGCTGGAGGAGCCTCAGCCTTTGCCCTTGTCCAACAGGTATGAGGTTTTTGCTGCCTGTGTGGATGAGGGAAAAGCCTGCAGGATGGATGAGCAGGCTGACCATGGCACCATGGTGCAGGAGGCCATTTAAGTGGGGGGAGTGAAAGGGAATGTAGTTGTGGTAGGGGACCATATAGTCAGAGGGATAGATACAGTTCTCTGCAGCCGTGACTGGGAGTTCCGAAGGTTGTCTTGCCTGCCCGGTGCCAGGGTTAAAGACATTTCCTCACGGCTGGAGAAGAACTTGGAGTGGGAGGAGGGAGGATCCAGTTGTCATGGTCCACATTATAACTAACGACATAGGTAGAACTAGGAATGAGGTTCTGCTGAGAGAGTTTGAGGAGTTGGGGTCTAAATTAAAATGCAGAACTTCAAAGGTAATAATCTCTGGATTGTTACCTGAGCCACCCGTTAATTGATATAGGGATAAGCAGATTAGAAGGTTAAATGCGTGGCTCAAAGATTGGTGTTGGAGGCAGGGGTTTTGGTTCATGGGGCACTGGCACCAGTACTGGGGAAAGAGGGAGCTGTTCTTTTAGAATGGGCTCCATTTAAACCAGACTGGAACCAGTGTCCTCGCAAATCGAATAATTAGGGCAGTAGACTAATGAAGGGGGGTTGGGAGGATTCAGGAAAGAGTAAATTTAAAAGCAGCAAGAGAAATGTCAAGGCTCCAGAGTGTAATGATATCAGCAAATAGTGATGTTATTTGCCTGTTTGATTATCATGTCTTACCAGCATAGTTGCCTGATTGATTGCTTGTGCCTGACCAGCAGAGGGCATGTGACTGAGACAAGCAAGGCAGTTTAGTTTGGTTTCAGTTTCGTTCTAGATGCATCACTAGCCTGATGTCTCCTGTAAATGCTGTTAAAAGAGTTGAACAAGCTTTAGATTAAAAGTCATTCTCTTTCATAAATGTCTCGTCATTGAACCCACAAAGAAATCAATACACAGAGCAGAGCGGTTTTGGGTAAAAATAAGCAGAGTGCGTCAGGAAGAGACAGAGAGAGTAACAAAGGTAATAAGGCATCAGTGACTAAGGTGACAGCAGGGAAAAATAGAAAAAAGTCAAAGAAAAAGGCACTATATCTGAATGTGCAAAGTATTCGCAACAAAATAGATGAATTAATAGCAGAGATAGAAATTAATAGGTTTGATCTAATAGCCATTACAGAGACGTGGTTGCAAAGTGACCAAGGTTGGGAACTAAATATTCCAGGATACAGGAAACTCTCTTTTAACCGACACCTAAATATCCGGAAATCTCTCTTAGCCGGCAAAATTCAGGAGTAGGTTCAGGTAAGTTTTACTATATATTAGTGGCCGTGTAACCGGGGTTCCTGGATCTGTGGCCGTGTAACCGGGGTTCCTGGATCTGTGGCCGTGTAACCGGGGTTCCTGGATCTGTGGCCATGTAACCGGGGTTCCTGGATCTGTGGCCGTGTAACCGGGGTTCCTGCACCTGTGGCCATGCAACAGGGACTCCTGGATCTGTGGCCGTGTAACCGGGGTTCCTGGATCTGTGGCCGTGTAACCGGGGTTCCTGCACCTGTGGCCATGCAACAGGGACTCCTGGATCTGTGGCCGTGTAACCGGGACTCCTGCACAAGTGCCGTGTAACCGGGACTCCTGCACCTGTGGCCGTGTATGGGGCTCTCGTACCTTGGTAAGTATACCTCTCTGTAATCCAGACTTTTTGATCAACCGGCACCACGCTGGTCCCGGATAAAAGAGAGTTTCCTATCGTTAACTTTTAGAAGAGATGCAGCAAAATGGAAAAGGAGGCGGGGTAGCCCTGATAATAAAGGATGGGATAAAGACAGTAGAGAGAAAGGATCTTAGCTCTGAAAATCAAGAAGTAGAATCAGTTTGGGTGGAGCTTAGAAACAGCAGGGGGCAGAAAACATTGGTAGGAGTTCTTTATAGGCCCCAAACAGTAGTTGTAATGTAGGGCAGAGTATAAATCAGGAAATTAGAGATGTGTGTAACAAGGGTAATACAGTAATCATGGGGAACTTTAATCTACATATAGACTGGGTAAACCAAATTTGCAGTAATAGTGTGGAGGACAAATTCATGGAATGCATACAAGATAGTTTTCGAGATCAGTATGTTGAGGAACCAACTGGGAACAGGCTATTTTAGATCTAGTATTGCGCAATGAGAAAGGGTTAATTAATAACCTTGTAGTAAAGGGGCCCTTAGGGAAGAGTGATCATAATATGATAGAATTTTATATTAAGTTTGAAAGTGATTTAGTTAAATCCAAAACTAGGGTCTTAAATTTAAACAAAGCAAACTACATAGGTATGAGGGGCAAATTGGCTACGGTAGGTTGGGAAACTACATTTAAAGGTATGACGGTAGACAAGTAATGGCTAGCATTTAAAGAATTAATACATAATTTGCAACAAATATACATTCCTTTAAGGCACAAAAACCCCACAGGAAAAGGGGTCCAACCGTGGCTAAGAGGTGAAGTTAAAGATAGTATTAGATCAAAGGAAGAGACTTAGGGGGAGGAATTCAGTATCGCCCCATTTGGGGGTGCAATTATCGCCTCCAACTGCAAACTTGGTTTTTATCGTCCCTGGAGGTGATTGGAGCGCTAAATCAGGCGCTACACACCTGTCTTAAGGCGCAAAGGCCGAGGAGCGAGGCGTTACTTCAGAGTGCTGGCGAGGCTCATGTGATATCAGTCAGCAATGGAACACAGACACACTGGCACCGGCCAGTTCTTAAAGGGGAGGGTTGATCTTGCTCTCCATCCACACCCTGCTCATCGCAGCCTTGAATCTCGGCCTGGAGAGACCTGTACATCAAATCTGTTGGAAAGAACAATGGAGAGGCCCAGGGAAAGAGTTCGGAGTGCAGCCCCCATATTCTCTTCTAAATCAATGCAAGGAAGATCAAATCAGAAAGAACCTGCAAAGTACCCAAAACTCCTCAACACAGCTCAATGTTGACCCTGTTTCTCTCTCCACGGATGTTGCCTGGCCTGCTGAGTTTTTCCAGCGTTTTCTGTTGTTATTTTGAATATCTCCTGCCGTCTCTCTCTCTCTCACTCAGAATGCGTGGTGCAAAAATTTCACAGACAAAAAAAAGGCAGGAAGCGGTCGCCTTTAAATAGTGCTCCCCCAGTCCCTTCCCGACTGCAAAATGCTCCCCTCAACCTGTCATTGCTAGCAGCAGGCGGTAAGACAGGGGGCGCCACTCAATATTCGGTCCGGGACGCTACCGGGGCGTTGCACTCTCGACTGACGTCACAATCTGCCAGCGCAGGAGATCGTGGCAGTAGTGTTTAGCGCCGCTGCAAAATGTCTAGTTAATTTTGTGAGCGGCGCAAACATCACCACGCACAGGCGCTAGTTGCTTTGCGCCCCATTAGCATCCGTTTAATGGGAGGCGCAAACCAACCGAATTTTTCCCCCTTATAATGTTGCCAAAAAGAGTAGTAAGCCTGAGGATTGGGAGGATTTTAGAATTCAGCAAAGGAGGACCAAGAAATTGATAAAGAAAGGGAAAATATGAGAGTAAACTAGCGAGAGACAGAAAAACAGATTGTAAAAGCTTCTATAGGTATGTAAAAAGGAAAAGATTAGCGAAAGTAAATGTGGGTCCCTTACAGGCTGAGACAGGAGAAATTATAATGGGGAATAAGGAAATGGCAGAGAAATTAAACAAATACTTTGGCCGTGATTTTATTTACCGAGTCAGGTTGGAGTCGGGTTGCGTGGTGGGCGGGTTCCAGAGCCGCTTCCGGCGGGATCAGCTGTAGATTTCCAATTTTAATTAAATCACCTTGTTGACTTCATTGGGGTATGCTGGCTGGTTCAGTGAATGCAATCGGGTCGGCTAGCCGCCTCTGATGACGTCATAATAGCAGTTGCTTTTAATGATCCCATTTAGCGTCAGCCTTTATTTTCTGGATTCTGATGGTGTGTGAATTTGTGACAACTACAATGAGTTCTTCCAGAGGCAAGGCAGCTCCACACTACAATGATGAGTCCCTCCATGCTCTTGTTGATGCTGTAAGAGGGTGCAGGGAGATTCTCTTCCCTCTGGATGGCCGGAGGAAGCCTCCTCAGCAGACCAAGGCAGCCTGTCTACGCATTGCTCAGGAGCTCAGCGCAAGGTCCGTGTGTTCACGTACATGGATCCAGTGCAGAAAATGGTTTAATGATCTTGAGCGAACATCAAAAGTGAGTATTCTAACACACTTACCTTCACTCTGCTTCCCTTCTCTCTCATCACCAGCACTCTGTGTTGTAAGCCTGCTCCTCCACATCCCACCTTACCCTTACTTCCCTTGCACCCTTACCTATCCATCTCTCTCTCTGTACTGAATCACTTCAGCATCTTGCCTATGTAGCCCTTAGACTCGCTCTCACTGTTTTGCATTGACAACAACTAACAATGCACAGGGAGCTAGCTTCCTCTTGGCACCTCACTCCATCTTGGTCTCCCTCAAAGCTTCTATGGTAGGGATTCTTCACACTCACTCCATCACTGTGGTTGAAACATCGCTTGTGTCCCTCCTTGCAGGAAAAGATAGCCCACAATAAGAGGGAGAGAGCACAGACAAGAGGAGACACACCAACACTTGCAACATTGACAAGTGCTGAGGAGGTTGCGCACGAAATTCTCGGAGGTGGTGAGGATCTGGAAGCGGGCGATGGAGAGACGGGCACACTAGAGGAAGCTGGTGACAGAATAGAGTTTCATCACTCTCATTGATATTTAGTAATTAACTGCAATGGCATATGATGTTCATAGAGAATCGCTTTTTATCATCTGCACAAGAGGATGTGTCTGTTACATCAATATCAGATGTCTAACTCATGCTTTTACTCTCCCACAGGACCATCGAGCGCCCCCCTCCCCCCCCCCCACTGTCCTGGATGAAGAGCCAGACAACTCCTCAGAGGAACCTGAAGCCTCTGAGGGAGCAGCGTCATGAGGACTCAGCGCACCCAGCACCAGCACAGCAACACACATGTCGGTGGGGCTATCGCGAGTTAGAGCAGTATTGCTACCTGGTCTATCACAGCAGTGGAGAGTCCTCGGTGGAGATCGCAGGACTTTCCTGGCTCTGCTGAGCTGCATGCAGACGCTGTGCCTCTGGGGTCATCCAGAAAAAGAGCAGTTCGTGAAATACAGGAACAAGTGCAGGAGTCTCTGGAAGGGTTTGCCTCCAGGGTAAGTGCAAGTGTGGAGAGAATGGAAGAGTCCATCTCTAACATCAGCACTGCCTTGGTGGAGGCAATGGCACATAAACGCACCTCCATGGATAGGATGGCAACCTCCATGGAAATGCTGGCTACCGCCATGAAGGAAATAAGTCGCCAGAGTCGTGAGTGTTCAAAATAGATTGTCATCTCTGGAGGAGAGATTGGCAGCTATTGAGCAGAGAGACCAGAGCCTCAAGGACATCCTTGTGATGAGGACTGCCAGTGCAGATACGGGTCCTCATGGCCCCCCTGATGAGCAACAAGGTGCTCTCCAGCCACTTGCCAGCACCGAGATGCAGCTGACCCATGAGAGGGATGTTGATGGCAGGACACAAGGAAGTCTGGGCTCCTCTCAAAGCGCTCACATGACCATGCCACTGCGGAGCCCTCGGTCAGAGACCCACTTTGCAGAGCCAACTGAGATGGCCATTTCAGCCCCTGCACAGCCGCAGGAAGAGCAGACTGTTGAAGAGCCCTCCCAGGCTCCCAAACCGAGAGGACACCCGCCAAAGGCATCTAAGCAGGCGCAGCATCCTAGTCAGCAAGGTGCCTCTACATCTGCTGAAGCCACATGGGGTAGCACCACGTAGAAGCATGCGTAAGAGAAAGATTAAGCACAAGGGGACTCATGTGGGTGTTTTGTCATTATTTTTCTGCCTGTACTTGCTTTGTGATCCGTTTGTCACTGTTGTAAAGAAAAATGATGGCAAACAGTTGAATGTGTGGCCTATGTGTTCTGGGAACTGGTAAATGTGCATTGAGGGCTCAGGGCGACTTGCATTTGTAATGCTGATGGTGAAAGTGATAGGAAATAACAGGGTATAGCAGAGATGAAGTATGATGTTGGAGGAAGGTCGCCTACAATTAGAGAATCATATGGTAACCACCTATGGTTGAAGAGTAAGCTTATGCAAATGTGGCATGGCAGTGTGCATACCCTGCTTGACGGGCAGCAGTGAAGTGGAGGGATGCTGCCTTGGTCACAACAGGGCATGCAAGGCATGCCTGCTCGTCCTCCTCCTTCTCTTCCTCATCCTCCTCCTCTTCTTTTTCCTCTTCTTCCTCATGCTCCTCCTCCTCTTCCAAGGAAGATCTGCGCTTAGCCACACGGCTGCTGCTCCTCTGATTATGATGACCAGGTTGAGAGGACATAATTCGTTCCCATCCCATTGTTATAGATTTCATTTGAAGCATGAAGCTTGCAAGCGCATAGTTGAAGTGGCCTGAAATTATTCCATTCAGGTCACACTGCAGATGGGTGTCAGGTTGAACAGTCACAAGGTCAGTAGATTTGCAAAATCTTATCCCAAACCTCCAACAGGAAAGTTGTTGCATTTGAATGTCAGCGATGTTTCAGGAGCACTTTTAAAGTGCTGCACCAATGACTACAAATCATGTCCTCCGGCAACTCATCTCTTTGCAGCTGGCGTGTTTCTGACATGTCGGGGAAACAGGAGCCAGAAGCACGAAAATGGGAAACCACTATCAAAATAGGATTAGCAAGGCAGTTAAGAGTCTGTTGACTGCCTTAACTACCTGTCTCACGGGTTCCAGTCGGGTCAGTTTGGGAGCGGCTGACCCAACACTCACGAAGATCGCGTGGAGGCGGGTTGGGGGTGGGGTGGGGGCGGGATGGAGGCAGGTGAGGGCGGGGTGGGGGCAGGTTGGGAACGGGTTGGGGGTGGGGTGGGGGCGGCGTGGGGGCGGGGTGGGGACGGATTGGGGTGGGGTGGGGACGGGGGGTTGGGGGTGGGGGTGGGGTGGGGGCGGGTTGGGGGTGGGGTGGGGGTGGGGTGGGGACGGGTTGGGGGTGGGTGGGGTGGGTTGGGGGTGGGGGTGGGGTGGGGCCGGGGTGGGGACGGGTTGGGGGTGGGGTGGGGGCGGGTGGGGGTGGGGTGGGGACGGGTTGGGGGTGGGTGGGGTGGGTTGGGGGTGGGGGTGGGGTGGGGGCGGGGTGGGGACGGGTTGGGGTGGGGTGGGGACGGGTTGGGGGTGGGTGGGGTGGGTGGGGTGGGTTGGGGGTGGGGGTGGGGTGGGGTGGGGTGGGGTGGGAACGGGTTGGGGCGGGTTGGGGGCGGCGTGGGGGCGGGGTGGGGACGGGTTGGGGTGGGGTGGGGACGGGTTGGGGGTGGGGGTGGGGTGGGTAGGGGGTGGGGGTGGGGTGGGGTGGGGGTGGGGTGGGGGTGGGGTGGGGTGGGAACGGGTTGGGGCGGGTTGGGGGCGGGGTGGGGACGGGTTGGGGTGGGGTGGGGACGGGTTGGGGGTGGGGGTGGGGTGGGTAGGGGGTGGGGGTGGGGTGGGGTGGGTTGGGGGTGGGGTGGGGGCGGGGTGGCAGTCTGAAGCCATTTTTTCTGATTTTCGCTGCCAACCCGCCTCCTCGGGGCTATTAAAATCCAGCCCTTTGTGTCAGTCTTCACGGAAAAGGACGCAAAAAACCTCCCGGAAAGAGTGGAGAACCAAGGGTCTAGCGAGAATGAGGAACTGAAAGAAATTAGTATTCGTAAAAAAAAGTACTAGAAAAATGAATGATACTGAAAGTTGATAAATCCCCTGGACCTGATGGCCTACATCTTAGGGTTTTGAAAGAGGTGACTATAGAGATAGTGGATGCATTGGTTGTCATTTTCCAAAATTCCATAGATTCCAGAATGGTTCCCACGGACTGGAAGGTAGCAAATGTAACCCCACTATTTAAGAAAGGAGGGAGAGAGAAAACGGGGAACTACAGACCAGTTAGTCTGACGTCAGTAGTAGGGGAAATGCTAGAATCTATTATTAAGGTCGTGGTAACAGGGCACTTAGAAAATAATAATAGAGTTGGGCTGAGTCAACACAGATTTTTGAAAGGGAAATCATGTTTGACAAATCTATTGGTGTTTTTTGAGGTTGTAACTAGCAGAATAGATAAGGGGGAACCAGTGGATGTGGTGTATTTGGATTTTCAGAAGGCATTCGATAAGGTGCCACACAAGAGGTTATTAAACAAAATTAGGGCTCATGGAATTGGGAGTGATATACTAGCATGGATTGAGGATTGGTTAATGGACAGAAAACAGAGAGTAGGAATAAACAGGTAATTTTCGTGCTGGCAGGCTGTAACTAGTGGGGTACCGCAAGGATCAGTGCTTGGGCCTCAGCTATTCACAATCTATATCAATGATTTGAATGAGGGGACCAAATGTAATATATCCAAGTTTGCTGATGATACAAAGCTGGGTGGGAATGTAAGTAGTGAGGAGGATGCAAAGAGGCTTCAAGGGGATATAGACAGCCTAAGTGAGTGGGCAAGAACATAGCAAATGGACTATAATGTGGAGAAATGTGAAGTTATCCACTTTGGTAGGAAAAATAGAAAAGCAGAGTATTTTTTAAATGGTGAGAGATTGGGAAATGTTGGTGTTCAGAGGGACCTGGGTATCCTTGTACATGAATCACTGAAGTAAACATTCAGGTACAGCAAGCAATTCAGAAACCAAATGGTATGTTGGCCTTTATCCCTCCATGGACTCGCCCATCCCTATCTCTGTAATCTCCTTCAGCCCCACAACCCCCCGAGATATCTGCGTTCCTCTAATTCTGCCCTCCTGAGGATCCCTGATTATAATCGCTCAACCTTTGGCGGCCGTGCCTTCTGTTGCCTGGGCCCTAAGCTCTGGAATTCCCTGCCTAAACCTGTCCGCCTCGCTGTCTCACTCTCCTCCTTTAAGATGCTCCTTAAAATCTACCTCTTTGACCAAGCTTTTGGTCGCCTGCCCTAATTTATCCTTATGTGGATCGGTGTCAAATTTTTTTGTCTTAAAATACTCCTGTGCAGCGCCTTGGGACGTTTTACTACGTTAAAGGTGCTATATAAATACAAGTTGTTGTTGTTATTATTACAAGAGGATTTGAGTATAAGAGTAAAGACGTCTTATTGCAATTATATAGGACCCTGGTGAGACCACACCTGGAGTACTGTGTACAGTTAAGGAAGGATATATTTGCCATTGAGGGAGTGCAACGAAGGTTCACCAGACTGGTTCCTGGGATGGGGGGATTGTCCTATGAGGACAGATTGAGTAGACTAGGCCTATATTCTCTAGAGTTTAGAAGAATGAGAGGTGATCTCATTGAAACATACAAAATTCTTGCAAGGCTCGACAGGGTAGATGCAGGGAGGATGTTTCCCCTGGCTGGGGAGTCTAGAACCAGGGTTCACAGTCTCAGAATAAGTGGTCGGCCATTTAGGACTGAGATGAAGAGGAATTTCTTCACACAGAGGGTGGTGAATCTTTGGAATTCTCTACCCCAGAGGGCTGTGGAGGCTCAGTCATTGAGTATATTCAAGACAGAGATCAATAGATTTTTGGATATTAAGGGAATCAAGGGATATGGGGATAGTGCAGGAAAGTGACGATGAGATAGAAGATGAGCCCTGATCTTATTGAATGGTGGAGCAGGCTCGAGGGGCCGAATGGCCGACTCCTGCACCTATTTCTTATGTTCTTATGCAAAGAAGTTTCTTCTGAATTCCCTTTTTGCTTTCTTGGTGACTATCTAATTTTGCTCTCCCCCACAAGTGGAAACACTCTCTCTGTATCCACTCTATCAAAACATTTTTAATGTGGAAGCAAGTCATCGTCAGTTCTGAGAGACTGCCGAAGAAGGACTTGGGTATACAGGGCATAATTTTTAAGTTTGCAGATGACACAAAACTCGGAAATGAGGACGATAGTTAGTAACAGACTCCAGGATGACACAGACAGACTGGTAAAATGGGCAGACACATGGCAGATGAAATTTAACGCAGAGAAGTGTGAAGTGATACATTTTGTAGGAAGAATGAGGAGAGGCAATATAAACTAAATGGTACAATTTTAAAGTGGGTGCGGGAACAAAGACCTTGGGGTGTACATACACAAATCTTTGAAGGTGGCAGGACAAGTTGAGAAGGCTGTTAAAAAAGGCATATGGGATCCTTGGCTTTATTAATAGAGGAATAGAGTACAGAAGCAAGGGAGTTATTGCTAAACCTTTATACAGGAAACTTTGTGCTATCCGGCACCGACGGGACCGAGCTGTTGCCGTCCCATCAAAACTGCCGGACAAACCAGCGCTAATGTTGAAACATACGGAGATTTTGAGCTCCGTATCTGGCAACAAACCCTGTTGCTTCAGCTTCTAAACAGTCGGCCGTACCTTGCAAGCGTCTCTGTAGCTTCCAGAAGGCATTTGATAAGGTTTCACACAAGAGACTCTTAATAAAAATGAAAGCGCATGAAATTGAAGGCAACCAATTGACATGGGTAAGGAGTTGGTTAGGAGGTAGGAGACAGAGAGCAGGGATAATGGGTAGGTACTCAAATTGGCAGGATGTGACTAGTGGTGTCCCCCAGGGATCTGTATTGGGGCCTCAGCTTTTCACTATATTTATAAATGACTTGGATGAAGAGAGAGAGAGGTGATGTTTGCTGATGACACCAAGTAAGGAGGCACAGTAACTAATGTAGGTGGCAGCAGAAAGTTACCAGTTGATAGATGGTGAGTGGGCAAAACTGTTCAATGTGGGGAAGTGTGAGGTCATCCACTTTGGATCTAAGAAAGATCAATCAGAGTATTTTCTAAATGGCAAGAAGCTAGGAACTGTGGGGGAGCAGAGAGACCCAGAGGGTCCAAGCACAGAAATCACGAAAAGCTAGTGGACAGGTACAAAAAATAATTTAAAAGGCTGATGGAATGTTGGTCTTTATCACGGCGGGGCTGGAATACAAAGGGGTAAAGTTATGTTACAGTTTATATAAAGCTCTGGTTAGACCCCATCTGAAGTAACTGCATTCAGTTCTGGGCACCGCACCTCAGGAAGAATCTATTGGCCTTGGAGGGAGTGCAGCGCAGATTCACCAGAATGTAACTGGGGCTTGACATGAATCTTGTCATTCATGTGGAAATGACTTATGAAATGATACTGGGCGGCCTGCTGGTGGCGCTGTCCAGGGAGAGTATAAATACTCGGGCACGGGCCCAGCTTGCTCAGGACATTCTTTAACAGGAACTAGTGAAGGACACAACTAGATCTCCATGTTGAAAAACAGTAGATTAAAGCTTTGTTTAATACTCAGACCAAGTGCCTAGTAGTTTTCTTGCGTCAGGGCTGAAAGGGTTAAATTATGAGGACAGGTTGCACAGACTAGGCTTGTATTCCCTTGAGCAGAGAAGATTAAGGGATGATCTGACTGAGGTGTTTAAGTTAATTAAAGGATTTGATAGGGTAAATGGAGAGAAACTCTTTCCTCTGGTGGGAGAGTCCAGGACACGGGGGCAGAACCTTAAAATTAGAGCCAGGCCGTTCAGGGGTGATGTCAGGAAGCACTTCTTCACACACGCTGGTGGAAATCTGGAACTCTCTCCCCCATAAAGCTGTTGAGGCTGGGGTCAATTGAAAATTTCAAAACTGATATTGCTAGATTTTTGTTAGGCAAGGTTATTAAGGGTTATGGAGCCATGGAGGGCAAATGGAGTTAGATCGCAGATCAGCCATGATCTCACTGAATGGCAGAACAGGCTCGAGGGGACGAATGGCTTACTCCTGTTCCCATGTTCCTAAAATAAAGCATCAAGACAGGAGAAATCCTTTTACACCTTGAAATTAAATTGATCAGAAATGATCAATATTATTTTGCAACATAATAAATAAAGCCGGTAGAAATAGAATTAAACAAAGCTGTTTTTAGTAAAATTGTTCCCAATTCCCATTCTTGTTCATTAAATTACCTTTTGCAATAAATACGGATTAATTGAAATAGAATAAAATGAATCATTAACTCATCATTTAAAATTGCAAAATTCTGCTTATTTTGCTCCATTTCCTGTTAAACCTGTTTTAAAAATGCAGTGAACAGCTCATGGTAAAGGCAAGAATATTCTTTTATAATATCTCTCCCTTTAGGTGGTAGCAGAGGCTTCTGATAATGCGTCAGTATATCTTGAGTAGGAATACAAGCGTGGAGACATCAGATACAGGAGCTGTCAGCTCCCAATCCTGCCAGCAATGCCTCGGCATTTGAACAAGCAACAACTCTTTAGTGCTACAGATACAGGTACAGAGGCAGCTCCTGGATCCAGATCTGACTCAGGCGTTATCACACAACACAGCGTGTAAATATAATTTGAAACACTGAGATCTCGCCGAGTCCTTCTACTTCAACAACACAAAAATTATACAGAGCTGGTGTGGTAATAGCAGATTGAATATCTGCCGATTCTGTGAATTATTAAAATACTGTTGACATAATAAATAAAGCTGTTGTACTTAATCATTAACCTGCTGGTGAAAGGTTGGTATATTGTTGGTAACTGCAGTGTAATATGCCCAAAATGATGGTATCTGCAGCACATGAGCTTCAGCTACATGCTACTCATGGACAGCACTTTGATTCTCAAAGATTCATCTGTGGAACAATATGGTGCAGAGAGATTGCCATGTGTCTGAAAGAGACAAACAGATCAGTGGCTTTTTAAAAAATATTCGTTTATGGGATCTGGGCATCGCTGGCAAGGCCAGCATTTATTGCCCATCCCTAGTTGCCCTTGAGAAGGTGGTGGTGAGCCGCCTTCTTGAACCACTACAGTCCGTGTGGTGATGGTACTCCTACAGTGCTGTTAGGTAGGGAGTTCCAGAATTTTGACCCAGCAACGATGAAGGATCGGCGATATACTTCTAAGTCAGGATGGTGTGTGACTTGGAGGGGAGCTTGGAGGTGGTGGTGTTCCCATGCGCCTGCTGCCCTTGTCCTTCTAGGTGGAAGAGGTCGCGGGTTTGGGAGGTGCTGCCGAAGAAGCCTTGGCGAGTTGCTGCAGTGCATCTTGTAGATGGTACACACTGCAGCCACGGTGCGCTGGTGGTGGAGGGAGTGAATGTTTAAGGTGGTAGAGGGGGTGCCAATCAAGCGGGCTGCTTTGTCCTGGATGGTGTCGAGCTTCTTGAGTGTTGTTGGAGCTGCACTCATCCAGGCAAGTGGAGAGTATTCCATCACACTCCTTACTTGTGCCTTGTAGATGGTGGAAAGGCTTTGGGGAGTCAGGAGATGAGACACTCGCCGCAGAATACCCAGCCTCTGACCTGCTCTTGTTGCCACAGTATTTATGAATGGACTGCTTCATTACCTGAGGAGTTGTGAATGGTGCTGAGTGAGGGGCGTTTATTCTGCGACTGCCACTTGTTCACATGCAGACACCATACCAGTCTGTGTGATCTCCAGCACAGGCGTAGTGATCACACGTGTCTGGGCGGTGGCACTGAGTGGCAGCTGAGAGCATCTCGCAATCTCCCCATCCTTGCTGTGAAATAATCTTGTACAAAGCCTTAGCATCTCTGTGTTCCCCTCAGTTTCAGTCAGCACCAGGACAAGACTTTTCACTATCAGTCCTGGCTGGCAGCCACAGACAATCGTCGCTTAAAGATTCCACATTCTTTCTGATAGGGGAATGATCCCCCGTGGGTGATACTGGCCTTTAATCACTAACCACCTATCAGATTCTGGTGTATAACTCATAGCTTCAGATGTCTTTTTCACTCCTCCACCCCCTCTCCTGAATGGGCTAGTGGGAGGTGGACACTCGCTGGTGGTCTGGGCTGGACAGTGAGTGCCAGCAGCAAATTCGACCAGTGCGGAACATCACTGAGGCTGATTCCGGCCTCACCCTATGTCCAGACTGCACACCTGGGAGGAGGCGCTGTGCAGTGGTGGGGAGCAGGAGCACTGGTCGATTTACCCCCTCCTTAGCCCAGGAGCATTTAAATCATTGTACCACTCTTACTGCTATCCTGGCTTCATCCAGAAAGGCTGAGGTGCGACTCATACTTGTTTGCAATCTCTATGCCACATTTTACAATATCCTTTTCCAAACTGGACAAGTGACTCGAACCTTTTGGTCACGGCCTCAGAATCTTCCTTTAGCCGCGTATTAACTGAAAACCTCTGGAGCTGTCGCACTCTGGCTTAAGTCCCAAGTGACAGAAATGAAGCCTCGGTCTTTGGTGGATTATTTCTTGGATTGTTTCTTGCTGGTCACAGCAAGCACTTGGGTGCTCCGGCATGCTGTGTGATGTACAGATGTCTAGAGTGCCGCAGCCAGGGATGGGTCTGGGTCCTTTGCTGCTCCTTGGATGGGGAAACACCTCACAGATCAGTCAAAGGCCTAGGAATTTGGTTGGTAGCGCCAGCGATTAGCACCTAAAGAGCCCGAGAATTGGGGCGTTACCCAATTTTCAGGCGGGCGCAGTGAATATAGCGCCACCTCCCATATTGAGTATCCTTTTCGCGCCGGCGCTAACTCTTTTCGCTTGCCCACGGGTACAGGCAGATCATGACATCATTTCAGTGTGCAACGCCTTTTTGGCGCCCCGGACCGGATATTCGGTGGTGCCCGCAACCTTTTCGTGACAGTTGGATGGAGCGTTCCCAGGCCCTTCTCGGACTCGGGGGGCGCTATTTAAAGGGGACAGCACTAGTATAAAAGCTGCAGCCATTTGGGCTGGCCATTCTGATCGTTGCTGGAGAGAGTTGCTGACCTTCTGTTGGACAGTAATTTTCTCATTGAGCCTTCGGAGGCACTGGCACTGGCAGCTTGAGGGCCTGGCTCCTGAACTGGTGATGCAGCATCTGAAAGCAGGGAGGTGGAAGAGTGGCTTTAGCAAAAGGACAGCTTGGCAGCAAGGGATGCCAGATTGCGGCAAGGCTATGACATGGGTCCACAGTGAGAAAGCATGTTGGCGGGGGCAACAAGTGGAAGGAGACAGTTGTAAAAGGTGAGAACCTTACCATCACTGTCGACAATGGGGTCGGCAGCTGCAGTGGTTACAGGACCACTCAGACGTCCTCCAAGAATCTGGTGGACTCTCTCCTCGAGATCCGTGAGAGTGACCACTTGTGGAGGTCCTCCACCGGTGCGAAGCTGGTCTTTGCCAATCCTCGCCAGCTTGGACTGTTACATGATGCCCTGAGTGATCATCTCATGCCCCCCATGGTGGAAGAGCCCTTACATGATGCCCTGAGTGATCATCTCATGCCCCCCATGGTGCAAGAGCCCTTACATGACGCCTTGAGTCAAATGTGCATGTGTGTGCCCAGAAAGGGCCATGGGTGCTTGCTGGCAGATGGCCAATGGGGCACAGCCCACCCTGTAGCCATAAAGTCAGGTGCAAATGAAGGGATGCAGAAGTTTGCAGAAACAACACTCACCCTCACGACCCGAGTGAGGTCGTTGAATTTCTTTCTGCGTTGGACAGGGCTCCTGGTCACCATGCTGCTGGAGTTGACCCTCTGGCATACATCCCTCCAAGCTCGTCGGTAGTCCTTATGATTCGGCCTCGTGCCATTGTTTGGGTAGAGAACATCTCGCCGGCGCGCCACTGCGGCCACCAATTGCTCCAGAGCCTCATTGGTGAAGCGCTCTGCTCTCTGTCTCACCTTCTCCATCTGGTCCAAGTTTTTAGCGCCAGAGAAGGGCCTGCGCCGATTCTGAGGCGTGCAAGGCGAAGAGTGTGGATGCTGAAGCTGACTGACCCACCCCTTTAAGAGCTGGCCGGCGCCTGGAAGTCTCGTGGTCATCAGTAATTGAGGGCACCTGCGCTGCGCCCGTCCGCTCCGATATTGGGTTGCGCCAGAAGTTTAGCGCCTTAGGAGTCCCGTGTAACGCCTGAATTCGCGCCTCAATCACCTTTAGGGGCGATGCAACCCAATATCGCGCCAGGCGGCGATAAGTTTCGTCTGGCTATAAACTTTGCGCAGCGCCAGTTCTAACGCCTCAAGCGGGGCTATACCCAATTTCTAGGCCAAAATGTTTGAAACAGATGGATGGGTCAAGCACTCCTTCCACGATGAGCGTCCGGAGACTGTCTGCAGTGCCTTTGGGGGTCAACAACATCTAGTGTCATCATGAAATAGTTTGTGGAATCAGTACTTGCCTATTTTCAGAAGGAATTTGCAGCTAAAGATGGTCGTCAGTGTGAAGGCACAAGGAGAAGACATGCACCTTCCTGTGGGAAACCGCATCAGACATAAGGGAAACCTGTTTTGTGGGTCAGTTTTAAGTTGAAAGTTGGTGTAGCGGAAGTGTCCTTATTGGGAGAATAGTGAAATCTGTATTTACTGTAAATCCACTGCTTCTGTTCAAACTGCTTAATGTTCAGTAAATGTTCCTGTTGGTGTGTAGTGCGAGGCTCAGTCTGATGCAGCACATAATGATCCCAGCCCGCCTGAGTACATGAACGAGGTCTCTCCATTTGACCCCTGGGTCATGCTATAAGTGCTGAAGGTGAAGGCGTGCTCCAGTTCATAGGGGACATGAGGTCCACTTATGGGAGTGTCACTGACACTGACTCAAAAGAAATATCAAACATAAAAAACTCCTCAGGTTCATGGTGACCATACAGCCATTTGCCCACATAACTAGTTCCCCAATAGGTTAATTCTGTGATGTCTCCATTTTTCCTTTGAATTTTTGATGAAATGGTGTAGTTTCGCACAGTGGGATCCTCTGAGCATCCTCTAATGCTACAGAAACAATGACTGGATAGGAAACTCCAGAATGAAAGTACCTTCATTACAGCACCTCTAACCACACTTACCTGAGGAACTTAGAGAAATGATATTGGGTCAAAGGATCAGGATCGTGAAACAGTTTGGGTGGAGATAAGGAATGATAAGGGGGAAAAAACACTAGTGGGCGTAGTCTATAGGCCTCCTAACAGTTGTAACTCTGTTGGACGGAGTATTAATCAGGAAATAGTTGGGGCTTGTAATAAGGGAACAGCAATAATTATGGGGGATTTTAACTATCATATTAACTGGACAAATCAAATTGGGCAGGGCAGCCTTGAGGAAGAGTTCATTGAGTGTATTAGGGATGGGTTTCTTGAGCAGTATGTAACTGAACCAACCAGGGGGCAAGCAACCTTAGATCTGGTCCTGTGTAATGAGTCAGGATTAATTAAAAATGTCCTAGTAAAGGATCCCCTTGGAATGAGTGACCATAACATGGTTGAATTCCATATTCAATTAGAGGGTGAGAAGGTTGGATCTCAAACAAGCGTACTGAGCTTGAATAAAGGAGACTTTGAAGGTATGAGAGCAGAATTGATTAGAGTGGACTGGGAAAATAGATTAAAGGGTAAGACGGTACATGAGCAGTGGTGTACATTTAAGGAGTTATTTTGCAACTTTCAAAAAATATATATTCCGCTGAGGAAAAAAGGGTGTAAAAGAAATGACAGCCACCCGTGGCTAAGTAAAGTAATTAAGGATAGTATCTGACTAAAAACAAGGGCATATAAGGTAGCCAAATCTAGTGGGAGGATAGAACATTGGGAAGTCTTAAAAAGACAGCAAATAATAACTAAAAGATTGATTAAGAAAGGGAAGATAGATTATGAAAGTAAATTAGCAAAAAATTTAAAAACATATAGCAAGAGTTTCTATAGTTATATAAAAAGAAAAATGGTGGCTAAAGTAAATGTTGCTCCCTTAGAGGATGAGACCGGGAAATTAATGGTGGAAAACATGGAGATGGCAAAAACGCTGAACAAATATTTTGTTTCAGTCTTTACGGTAGAGGACACTAAGAATATCCCAACACTGGACAAACAGGGGGCTTTAGGGGGAGGAGGAGCTAAATACGATTAAAATCACTAAGGAATTGGTATTCGGTAAAATAATGGGACTCAAGGCGGATAAATCCCCTGGACCCGATGGCTTACATCCTAGGGTCTTGAGGGAAGTGGCGGTAGGGATTGTGGATGCATTGGTAATAATTTTCCAAAACTCCCTGGACTCAGCAAAGGTCCCGGTAGACTGGAAAACTGCTAATGTAACACCCTTATTTAAAAAGGGTAGTAGGCAGAAGGCTGGAAACTATAGACCAGTTAGCCTAACATCTGTGGTTGGTAAAATTTTGGAGTCCATTATTAAGGAGACAGTAACGGGACATTTGGATAAACATAATTTAATAGGACAAAGTCAGCATGGTTTTATGAAGGGGAATTCATGTTTGACAAATTTGCTTGAGTTCTTTGAGGACGTAACATACAGGGTGGATAAAGGGGAACCAGTGGACGTAGTGTATTTAGACTTCCAAAAGGCATTTGACAAGGTGCCACACAAAAGATTATTGCTCAAGATAATAAATCACGGGATTGGGGGTAATGTTCTGGCATGGGTGGAGGATTGGTTATCTAACAGAAAGCAGAGAGTTGGGATAAATGGTTCATTCTCAGACTGGCAATCAGTAACTAGTGGTGTTCTGCAGGGGTCAGTGCTGGGACCCCAACTCTTTACAATCTATATTAACGATTTGGAGGAGGGGACCGAGTGTAACATATCAAAGTTTGCAGATGATACAAAGATGGGAGGGAAAGTAGTGAGTGAGGAGGACATAAAAAACCTGCAAAGGGACATAGACAGGCTAAGTAAGTGGGCAGAGATTTGGCAGATGGAATACAATACTGGAAAGTGTGAGGTTATGCACTTTGGCAGGAAAAATCATAGAGCAAGCTATTATCTTAATGGCAAGAAACTGGAAAGTACTGCAGTACAAAGGGATCTGGGGGTCTTGGTGCATGAAACTCAAAAAGTTAGTATGCAGGTGCAGCAGGTGATCAAGAAGGCCAATGGAATGTTGGCTTTTATTGCTAGGGGGATAGAATATAAAAACAGGGAAGTATTGCTGCAGTTATACAAGGTATTGGTGAGACCGCACCTGGAATACTGCATACAGTTTTGGTGTCCATACTTAAGAAAAGACATACTTGCTCTCGAGTCAGTACAAAGAAGGTTCACTCGGTTAATCCCGGGGATGAGGGGGTGGACATATGAGGAGAGGTTGAGTAGATTGGGACTCTACTCATTGGAGTTCAGAAGAATGAGAGGCGATTGTGGTGTATGTACCTTTAAGAGCCCCTGTGTACTGTAATGCCGCTAGTGGCCACTCGGGCTATATAAGCCTGTATAGTGTCTTGTATCTTTTAGTTCACCTCCAGACTTTGTTCAATAAACACCTGTATACCAACTCCTGCATTCAGTGTCTCCATTAACACACGGATACAACAGTGGCGACGAATTGGAAACGGACTTACCTGCAATTCGGCAGCACCTCAAGGAGATCGATTCCTCAGACGAAGGTCGAAGAAAAAAAAAAAACTGTGGTTTCACCAGCTAGCCGGGCTGGTGGCAGGTACTGCACTAATCCTTCCTGGGCGGCGGGCTGGGGCTCGATCGGGTGGCTCTGCAGCGGGGCCAAGCAGCGAGTCGGAAGGCGGAGGCAAACAGAGATGGAGGGTGGAGCACTCGGGAGACGGTCGGCGCTGCAAAGCAGGTCGGTGTTCGGACCAAGCAGAGGGAGGGAAAAGCCCCAGAGAGTCCGGCGGGAACGAGTCTCCAACTATTAAAAATATCTGTGTGAATAAAAACCGCGGAGAACAGCGTTGTCAGCAGCGGTAGCGGCGGGAAAGCGCGGGAAGCGCCATTTTTTCTCGGCAGGGAAGAAAGGAAAGCGCGGGAGGCGCCATTTTTGATTTTCAGGATGCCTAAGACTGGCAATATTACTGCTTTCGATAGTGATATAGAGGATAGAGGTTTGGACCACATATGTGGAAAGAGTGGAGGTATATTGCACAGCGAATGAAGTAGAGGATGATAAAAAGGCATCGGTACTTCTAAATCTGATGGGCGCAAGGACATACGGGCTGTTACGAAACTTAATCACTCCAGCCAAACCGATAGACAAGAATTTTAAGGAGATTGTTGATACCCTACAGGAGCACTTAAACCCAACACCGCTGCTGATAGCGGAACGATTCAAATTCTTCAGGAGGAATCAGCACAAGAATGAAAGTAACGCTGATTACCTCACCGAATTAAGAAAGCTATCAAAGCACTGCCAATTCGGGGCAGGACTGGCAGATTCTCTATGAGACAAATTCGTCTGTGGTCTCCTAAGTGAAGGAACACAAAAAAGGCTACTTTCTGAGAAAGATTTGACACTGGACAAGGCTTTCAGTGTGGCTGTATCATATGAAGCAGCAGCAAGAGGAGCTGCAGAGATACAGCAAAAGCCACAGGACTTCGGCACCCATGAAATGACACGGGGTTTCGAGAGATGTTATCGCTGCGGCAGATCCACCCATGACCAGAGGGACTGCTGGTTCAAGGACAAAGCACGCAGGCAATGCGGAAAGATGGGACACATTGCACGTGTATGCCAATCTGGAAACAAAAAAATCCACTGACAGAAAAAAAATCAATAAGGAAAAGTACAGAAAGGTACAAATGATGACAGACAGTAGCTCCGAAGACCAGAAGAGCGATAGCGACTCCAGAAACAAGAGACTAAGCTGTCTCAAATTACATAATGTAATTGCCAAAGAAGATTACCAGACCATTTGGGTTACCCTCACGATAGCGGGGTCCCCAGTTAAAATGGAGCTAGATACAAGATCAGCTCTGACCGTCATAAGTCAACGGGATTACGAGCGGCTATTTCCGCATATACCTTTGAAAGACACATCCATTATCTTGAAGACATATACGGGGCAGAAAGTATACCCCAAAGGGAAAATAAGGGTGCCTGTTGTATACAACGGCAAGGAAATACAGAAGTTGTATTTATACGTTCTGCAAGATGGTGGTCCACCGCTGTTGGGACGTGAATGGATCAGGAAGATACGTTTAGACTGGCACTCCATTCAGGCACTGACGGTGACCAGTAAGAAAAAAAATGATGATCACGTCAAACCTGAATGATTAAAAGACATCTTGGCCAACGCCAAGGAAGTGTTTCAACAGGAACTAGGAACCTTGAAAGGTGTCACCGCCTCAATAAAAGTGGAAGATGCGGCAATTCCCAAGTTTTTTACGGCAAGGCCGGTGCCATACGCAATTCGTCCAGCAGTCGAAGCAGAGCTGGAGAATTTGGAAAAGGCAGGCGTGTTATCCAAGGTAGATTGGAGCGAGTGGGCAACACCCATCGTCCCGGTCATGAAGAAAACATTGAATAATGATAAATCTGAAGAACAGAGAAAAATTTGCATCTGTGGGGACTTCAAGGTGACTGTAAACCCGGTCCTTCACACGGTACAGTATCCTCTTCCGAGGATGGAAGATATTTTCGCCTCAGTATCCGGAGGGAAACGTTTCACCAAAATTGACTTGGCACAGGCATATCTACAGATGGAGGTTGAGGAGGCCTCTAAAAAGTATCTCACGATAAATACACACAAAGGCCTGTACCAGTACAATCGAGTGGTTTTTGGAGTAGCATCAGCTCCAGCTATCTGGCAAAGAGCTATGGAGCAAGTCCTGCAAGGGATTCCGGTGACTCAATGCTACCTAGACGACATCCTTGTAACAGGAGAAAACGACAATGAGCACCTTGCCAATTTGGAGCAGGTGCTCACTAGGCTGAGAGAACGGGGCCTACGAGCAAATCGCCCCAAGTGCGAATTTTTCCAGAAACAAATATCATGTTGTGGCCATATAATTAACGAAGAAGGGTTGCATAAGTCACCTGAAAAAATTGAAGCAGTCATAAAAGCCCCAGCACCTGAAAATGTCTCACAATTAAGGTCGTTTCTGGGATTGATAAATTACTATCATAAATTTTTACCGAACTTGTCAACTGTTCTGCACCCTCTTAACGCACTGCTACAAACGGGAGTAATTTGGAAATGGAGCGAAGACTGTAAACGTGCCTTCCATAAATGCAAAGGCTTGATCACGTCCAAGGAAGTGTTGGCTCATTACAACCCATCACTGCCAATCAGACTGGCATGCGATGCATCCCCTTACGGCGTAGGAGCGGTATTATCGCATAGATTCCCTGATGGCTCGGAGCGGCCGATAGCTTTTGCGTCACGCTCATTAAACTCAGCTGAGCGTAACTATGCCCAGATCGACAGGGAAGCACTCAGCCTGGTATGGGGAGTGAAGAAATTCAACCATTACCTACACGGACAAAAATGTACCTTGTTGACTGACCATCAACCCCTCGTCTCCATATTCAACCCTAAAAACGGCGTTCCCATTATGACAGCGCAAAGGCTACAGAGGTGGTCCCTTTTCCTAGGGGCACACCAATATGACATAGAATACAAAAGATCAAAACAGCATGTGAATGCTGACGGTTTATCGCGCCTACCGTTGCCAACGGTAGAAGAGGCACCTACAGTGGACCCAGTGGAGATGTTCCACTCGACCATAGTGGGATGTCTACCAGTAACAAATTCTACCATTGAAAAGGAAACGAGAAATGACCCGACTCTCTCACGAGTCTACGATTTAACGGTGAAGGGATGGCCAGCACATGGCGAACCACTGTTGCCAGCATTCTCGCAAAGAAGAGAACAGCTGTCAGTGTGCCGAGGAACCTTGATGTGTGGATCCAGAGTGGTGATTCCACCCAAACTCCAGGATAAAGTGCTGAAGGAGCTTCACGAGGGGCATCTGGGTGGAGTGAAAATGAAGAACCTAGCCAGAGCGTTTGTGTGGTGGCCAGGCATCGATGAAGACATCGAAGAAATGACCAAGAGCTGTCTAGGATGCCAGAAGGTCCAAAACGCCCCACCACAAGCCCCTCTACATCCATGGGAGTGGCCCTCATCTCCATGGCAAAGGGTACACATCGACTTTGCTGGTCCATTTATGGACTCAATGTTCTTAATCGCGGTTGATGCACACTCCAAGTGGCCGGAGGTAATAAAGATGTCCTCCACCACCACGGAAAAAACCATCACAGTATTAAGGACCATATTTGCCAAGAATGGGCTGCCTGAACAGATCTGTTCTGATAATGGACCGCAATTTGTGTCCGAAGAATTCAGGAAGTTCTTAAAAAACAACGGGGTTAAGCACTACACGTCCGCCCCATACCATCCTGCCACCAATGGATTAGCTGAAAGGTTTGTCCAGACCTTCAAGAAGGCCATAAAGGCCATGGGTAATGAAGACATAAATCTACAACATAAGGTAGATAACTTCTTGTTTGCATACAGGAATGCAACACATGTGGTTACAAACCAAACCCCCGCCATGATGTTTTTCAATAGAAGACTAAGATGCCGGCTGGATTTGATCAAGCCAAACATCAGAAGGGACGTAGAGAACCGGCAATTTCAAGGCATGAATGAAAGGCCAACTAGAACCTTCCAGATAGGTCAACAAGTTTTGGCCCGGGACTACCGTACCGAGAAATGGCAGCCTGGAACTATTTGCACACGACTAGGACCGCTGATGTATACCGTGGACATTGGAGAAAGCATAATAAGGCGCCATGCTGACCAGATCATAGAGTCATCCGAAAAGGGACAACCTACACCACAACTCTATACACCTAATGATGAAGCAGAGATACCCATAGTATCTACCTCCGATCCGGTGATACTGGAACCAGATGAACCCGACACTGGCATTCAAGCCGAATCGACCTTGCCAAAAGAACCTACTACACCACCGAGGCGTTATCCGGACCGAGTCAGGAAGCCTCCAGAGAGACTAACTTATAATTGATTAACTGCAGCAAATGTGTAGATTATTGTTCTTGTAAACATGTTAATTAATGATTACTTAAAATGTTATGTACTGGTTGTCTAAAAGGGGAGGAATTGTGGTGTATGTACCTTTAAGAGCCCCTGTGTGCTGTAATGCCGGTAGTGGCCACTCGGGCTATATAAGCCTGTATATTGTCTTGTATCTGTTAGTTCACCTCCAGACTTTGTTCAATAAACACCTGTAAACCAACTCCTGCATTCCGTGTCTCCATTAACACACGGATACAACAGCGATCTTATTGAAACATATAAGATTGTGAAGGGGCTTGATCGGGTGGATGCGGTGAGGATGTTCCCAATGATGGGTGAAACTAGAACTAGGGGGCATAATCTTAGAATAAGGGGCTGCTCTTTCAAAACTGAGATGAGGAGAAACTTCTTCACTCAGAGGGTAGTAGGTCTGTGGAATTTGCTGCCCCAGAAAGCTGTGGAAGCTACATCATTAAATAAATTTAAAACAGAAATAGACAGTTTCCTAGAAGTAAAGGGAATTAGGGGTTACGGGGAGCTGTGACACACCTGGTCAAGCAGCTGTGACACACCTGGTCAAACAGCTGTGACACACCTGGTCAAGCAGCTGTGACACACCTGGTCAAACAGCTGTGACACACCTGGTCAAGCAGCTGTGACACACCTGGTCAAGCAGCTGTGACACACCTGGTCAAACAGCTGTGACACACCTGATCAAACAGCTGTGACACACCTGGTCAAACAGCTGTGACACACCTGGTCAAACAGCTGTGACACACCTGGTCAAACAGCTGTGACACACCTGGTGTACTGAACACTGTTTGCTGTAGCTGCTTTGCTGTGTTCTTGTCTCTTGCAGCACTTACGTTGCATCGCTGGTAATTTATAATTCATGATTTCTAAATTTAGTATCTGATTTTAGTCTGGGTTGTGAGAATTGATATTTCCTGCGTGACTTTGTGGTTGATTAAACAAAGGAAGTGCTGCCTTTGTTTAATTAATAGACTTGTTCCTAATTCAGTGTGTGGTTCTAGTGCTTTCCATGTGTTTAAAAAGTTAATGTCAAATACTAAAAGGCAGCATGGCTCCCTCAGAATGGCCACCACATACACGGGGAATATTCACATTATAGGCAGGGCGTTCTCCTAAATGGTGACATTGTCCGAATTTTGGAGGGAGTTTCTTCCTGTTCCTGTGTTTCAAGCTTTGATCTGTTAGCGGTCATTTTGTGCAGTATTTCCTCCCCTCGTGATGACTCTGACTGTTACTGAGGTTCAGTTCCGGCACCCTCTATACTGCAAATAGACATCAATGTGTCAGCTTGGATAGTGAGTGCTAACCATCCAATCTTCAACAGGGGCATCACAACCAAAACTGGTCCAGTCTCCATCACACACACTTGCTTCAGGAGCCACTGGTTAGTGTGTATGAGCAGGATGCTGGGCTAATAAGAGGCTGCCCTGAGTAATATCAGTAAATTCAGAGCAGAGCACAAATCGACCCCGGGATCTCTGGTCTCCGGTTCCACCCAGACATTAGCAGCTGCCCAGTGCCGCCTGGAGCTCCCAGCAAGCCTCGTTCCTGCCTCATGGTTTCGCAAGGAACACAACCAGGAGCCCAGCGATCTGAGGATTCCTATGGAATTAAAGCCAAGATCAAGACCAAATATTCCCATAGCAGGGATTAGCTGTTCATTGAGTGGAAAACCTCCACTTTCAAACGTTGCATTTGCTGTGTCTGAAATAATGAATGTTAATGAAGCTCACAGAGATCAAAGGCTGAATTGCAAATATTTATTTAGAAACACGCAACAAACAGGATAAAAAATAGCAAGAGTCGAGGACACTTGAGGGAATATCAATCCGCATTGCTTCCCTCGAGTCTCAACCAGTCAAACAACTCACTCGGATCATCCAGAGAGGCCTTTCATGAATTTACATTCCCCGGTGTCCCAAACACTGGAAGCCACAATTTATATCGAGAGGCCCAGCCCTTCACCGAGCTACAGGCCAATCGGAATCATTGCAGCCACAACATAGCATGCTGGGACACGAAGTAGAGGAAGGTTCGATTATTAAACACACAAAGCAGTAAATTAATAAACAATTGAGGAAGAGCTGACAAAGCATAGCCACCTTAGGCCAGGCCTAGTCCAGCTTGTTCACAAGATACTTACAGATGAGGAAGGATATTCGGCCCACTTAATTCATCGTGCACGACAATCCTGGTGTTAGCTGTGGCTCAGTGGGGAGCACACTCGCCTCTGAGTCAGAATGGTTGTGGGTTCAAGTCCCACTCCAGAGACTTGAGCACATAAAACTAGGCTGACACTCCAGGGGAGTCTTCTCTTCTTAGGCAGTCCCTTGGAACCGAGGATGACTTGCTCCCACATTAAAATTAGTTCTCAGGTGACTCACGAGTCCAATGCGGGACCTACAGTCTCTGTCACAGGTGGGGCAGATGGTGGTTGAAGGGGCGGGTAGGTGGGGTGCTTGGGTTGACCTGCGCTTGACTTACGCTTGCTCCCGGCGAAGAGACTCGAGGTGTTCGGCACCTTCCCGGATGCTTCTCCTCCACTTTGTGCGGTCTTGGGCCAGGGATTCCCAGGTGTAGGTGGGGATGTTACACTTTTTCAAGGAGGCTTTGAGGGTGTCCTTGAAGCGTTTCCTCTGTCCACCTGGGGCTCTCATGTCGTGCCGGAGATCCGTGTAGAGCGCTTGTTTTGGGAGTCTCGTATCGGGCATGCAGACAACGTGACCCGTCCATCGGAGCTGATCGAGCATGGTCAAAGCTTCGATGCTGGGGATGTTGGCCTGAGCAAGAACACTGACGTTGGTGCGCCGATGCTGCCAATGGATTTGCAGGATCTTGCGGAGGCAGCGTTGGTGGTACCTCTCCAGTGCTTTGAGGTGCCTGCTGTACATGGTCCATGTCTCTGAGGCATACAGCAGGGCGGGTATCACTGCTGCTCTGTAGACCATGAGCTTAGTGTCGGGTTTGAGGTCCTGGTCTTCAAACACTCTCTTCCTCAGGTGACCGAAGGCTGCACTGGCACACTGAAGGCGGTGTTGGACTTCGTCGTCGACGTCTGCCCTTGTTGACAGTCGGTTCCTGAGGTATGGAAAGTGGTCCACGTTGTCCAAGGCCTTGTCATGGTATTTGATAATCGGGGGGCAGTACAGTGTGGCGGGGGCAGGTTGGTAGAGGTCCTTTGTCTTACGGATGTTTAGTGTAAGGCCCATGCTCTCGTACGCTTCAGTGAAGGTGTTGACGATGGTTTGGAGTTTGACCTCCGAGTGAGCGCATACGCAAGCGTCGTCTGCATACCGTAATTCGATGACAGAGGATGGGATGACCTTGGATCTGGACTGGAGGTGACGGAGGTTGAACAGTTTCCCGTTTGTTCTGTAAATGAGCTCCACTCCAGTGGGGAGCTTACTGAGGGTGAGATGGAGCATTGCAGCAAGGAAGATCGAGAAGAGCGTTGGTGCGATGACACAGCCTTGCTTGACCCCGGTCCATACGTGAATTGGGTCTGTGGTGGAACCGTTGGTCAGGATCACGGCTTGCATGTCGTCGTGAAGCAGGCGGAGGATGGTGACTAACTTTTGAGGGCAGCCGAATTTGAGGAGGACACTCCATAATCACTCACGGTTGACAGTGTCGAAGGCCTGCACTGTCAGAGGTGCTGTTTTTCAGATGAGATGTTAAACTGAGGCCTGCTCTCTCAGGTGGATGTAAAAAATCCCATCGCACTATTTTGAAGAAGAGCGGGGGAGTTATCCCCCGGCCAGTATTTATCCCTCAATCAACATAACAAAAACAGATGATCTGGTCATTATCACGTTGCTTTGTGGGACCTTGCTGTGCGCAAATTGGCTGCCGCTTTTCCTACATTACAACAGTGACTCCACTTGAAAAATACTTCATTGGCTGTGAAGCGCTTTGGGACGTCCGGTGGTCGTGAAGGGCGATGTAGAAATGCAAGTCTTTCTTTCTAGGAATAATCTGCAGCTCTTTTCTCATTACTTATATAAACATATTTGAAGCTTTGTATCATTTGGTTTCAACACTTCACCTACACCTTTTATGGGGTAGTGTTCTCTGGGTATTAATGGGCCATTAATGTCTCCCTCACTGCGAATCTTCCTGTGAACAAAACTCCAGATCTAATTCCAGCAAATCTAGATCAAGATTCCTGCAACCAATTTGCGAGATTAAAATCTCCGCAATCTCATTTGACAAAGTAACAAACAGCATCGATTAGAAACCAACCTACATTCAGGTGGAAACTCCAAGTTCTGCCCAAACAGTAAAATAGAGGTTTTTGATTAATTTCTGAAAAATACATATATTTTCCTCACCAACTACAGTGAAAAAATAAACAATACATATCTCCAAGTTCAAACTACAGCTTGTTTTCAAACCATTTGGAAATCAAACTCATCATAGCTTTGCTCAAATGGAAAACCCACTTCAGATTGTTGCATTGGGATAGAGAAATGCGGATAGATTCCCCATGCTGCACCCACTCAGACTGCCGCATGTGGGAATGCGGATAGATTCCCCATGCTGCACCCACTCAGACTGCCGCATGTGGGAATGTGGATAGATTCCCCATGCTGCACCCACTCAGACTGCCGCCTGTGGGAATGTGGATAGATTCCCCATGCTGCACCCACTCAGACTGCCGCATGTGGGAATGCGGATAGATTCCCCATGCTGCACCCACTCAGACTGCCGCCTGTGGGAATGTGGATAGATTCCCCATGCTGCACCCACTCAGACTGCCGCATGTGGGAATGCGGATAGATTCCCCATGCTGCACCCACTCAGACTGCCGCATGTGGGAATGCGGATAGATTCCCCATGCTGCACCCACTCAGACTGCCGCATGTGGGAATGCGGATAGATTCCCCATGCTGCACCCACTCAGACTGCCGCATGTGGGAATGCGGATAGATTCCCCATGCTGCACCCACTCAGACTGCCGCCTGTGGGAATGCGGATAGATTCCCCATGCTGCACCCACTCAGACTGCCGCCCGTGGGAATGCGGATAGATTCCCCATGCTGCACCCACTCAGACTGCCGCATGTGGGAATGCGGATAGATTCCCCATGCTGCACCCACTCAGACTGCCGCATGTGGGAATGCGGATAGATTCCCCATGCTGCACCCACTCAGACTGCCGCCTGTGGGAATGGCGAGCACAGGTGCAGTTACTCCTGCTCCGCTACCCCAGTGTGGTGCGTGGGGAGAATGTCAACTCCAGCCCCAGACTTTCGGGGAATCTTATAGGTACCAGGAGAGCACCGAGGCGGAGGATAAAAGGAGGAGCGAGGCGAGGCCCGACCAGGTCGGACCAGGACAGCACCAGGGCCGAGTATAACGGAGGAGCGAGGAGAGGCCCGACCAACTCAGCAGCGGGGAGAGAGGTAAAAAGTAATCAGAGTGTGACGTCACCAGGGAGCAGGTAAGTGATTGGTTGGTGAGTATTTCTCTATTTTTTAAACTTTAACTCTGTGGTTTATAGTTGCTAAGGTCTTTCTGGTGTAGCGGGGACTGTTGGTAAACCATACAAGCGTCCTAGAGTTTATCTTTAATTGGTGGTAGTGAATTAATTTAAATTAATTAAAGGGTAAGTCATGTCAGGACAGCCCAGCCCCGTGTTATGCTCCTCTTGCTCTATGTGGGAATTCAGGGACGCTGCCTGTGTCCCTGACGACCATGTGTGCCAGAAATGCATCCAGCTGCAGCTACTAGCAGACCGCATTGCGGCACTGGAGCTGCGGATGGATGGGCTTTGGAGCATTCACAATGCTGAAAGGGTCATGGATAACACGTTTAGTGAGTTGGTCACACCGCAGGTAAGGGCTGCACAGGCAGAAGGGAAATGGGTGACCATCAGGCAGCGCAGTAGAGGCAGGCAGGTAGTGCAGGGGATCCCTGTGGCCATCACCCTCTCAAACAGGTATACCGATTTGGATACTGTTGAGGGGGATGACTTACCAGAGGAAGGCAGCAGCAGCCAACTTCCTGGCACCAGGGGTGCTTCTGCTGCTCAGGAAGGGAGGAAAAAGAGTGGGAGAGCAATAGTGGGAGGGGATTCTATCGTAAGGGGAACAGATAGGCGTTTCTGTGGCCGTAGACGTGACTCCAGGATGGTTTGTTGCCTCCCTGGTGCCAGGGTCAAGGATGTCACTGAACGGCTGCAGGGCATTCTGAAGGGGGAGGGTGAACAGTCAGAGGTCGTGGTTCACATTGGGACCAATGACATGGGTAGCAAGAGGGATGAGGTCCTGCAGCAAGAATTTAGGGAGCTAGGTAGCAGATTAAAGAGCAGGACCTCAAAGGTTGTAATCTCTGGATTACTCCCGGTGCCACGTGCTAGTGAGTATAGGAATAGGAGGATAGAGCAGATGAATGTGTGGCTAAAGGGTTGGTGCAGGAGGGAGGGCTTTAGTTTCCTGGATCACTGGGCCTGCTTCTGAGGAAGGTGGGACTTGTACAAGTCGGACGGGTTGCACCTGAACCAGAACGGGACAAATATCCTTGCGGGGAGGTTTGTTAGCACTGTTCAGGGGGGTTTAAACTAAAATGGCAGGGGGTTGGGAACCTGAGCAGGGAGACAGAGGAAAGGGAAACAGGGATAAAAGCAAAAGATAGGAAGGAGAAAAACAAAAGAGGCAGTCAGAGAAATCAACGGTTTAAATCAAACGTGGCCACAGTAAATAATAATTCTAATAGGTCTAAGAGCATTAAAAAGACAAGCCTGAAGGCTTTGTGTCTTAATGCGAGGAGCATTCGTAATAAGGTGGATGAATTGGCTGTGCAAATAGAGGTAAACGAATATGATTTGGTTGGGATTACGGAAACGTGGCTCAAGGATGGCCAAGACTGGGAACTCAACATCCAGGGGTATTCGATATTCAGGAAAGATAGGCAAAAAGGAAAGGGAGGTGGGGTAGCATTACTGGTTAAAGAAGGGATTAATACATTTGTAATAAAGGATATTAGCTCTGATGATGTGGAATCTGTATGGGTAGAATTGAGAAATACTAAGGGGAAAAAAACATTAGTGGGAGTGGTATATAGACCTCCCAACAGTAAGGCGGAGGTTGGGGATGGCATTAAAAGGGAAATTAAAGAAGCGTGCAATACGGGCACAGCAGTCATCATGGGTGACTTTAATCTACATATAGATTGGGCCAACCAAATTAGTAACAATACTGTGGAGGAGGAATTCCTGGAGTGTTTACGGGATGGTTTCCTGGACCAATATGTCGAGGAACCAACCAGAGATCAGGCCATCTTAGACTGGGTATTATGTAACGAGAAAGGATTAATTAGCAATCTTGTTGTACGAGGCCCCTTGGGTCGGAGCGATCATAATATGATCGAATTCTTCATTAAGATGGAGAATGAAGTAGTTGACTCAGAGACTAGGGTCCTCAATTTAAATAAAGGAAACTACGATGGTCTGAGGAGCGAGTTGGGTAGGATTGATTGGGGAATGGCACTCAAAGGGTTGACGGTGGATAGGCAATGGCAAACATTCAAAGACCAAATGGATGAGCTACAGAATTTGTTCATCCCAGTTTGGCATAAAAATAAAACAAAAAAGGTGACTCAACCGTGGCTAACAAGGGAAATTAGGGATAGCATAAGATCCAAGGAGAGGACATATAAATTGGCCAGAAAAAGCAATAATCCTGAGGATTGGGAGCAGTTTAGGATTCAACAAAGGAGGACAAAGGGATTAATTAAGAAAGGGAAAATAGAATATGAGAGTGAGCTAGCTGGGAACATAAAAACTGACTGTTAAAGCTTTTATAGATATGTGAAGAGAAAAAGATTGGTGAAGTCAAGCGTAGGTCCCTTGCAGTCAGAATCAGGGGAATTTATAATGGGAAACAAAGAAATGGCAGACCAACTAAATACATACTTTGGTTCTGTCTTCACAAAGGAGGACACAAATAACCTCCCAGAGATGCCGGGGAACATAGGGTCTGATGAAAGGGTGGAACTGAAAGAAATCAGTATTTGTAGGGAAATGGTGTTAGGAAAATTGATGGGACTGAAGGCCGATAAATCCCCAGGGCCTGATAATCTACATCCCAGGGTACTTAAGGAAGTGGCCCTAGAAATAGCAGATGCATCGCTGGTCATCTTCCAGAACTCGATAGACTCTGGAACAGTACCCATGGATTGGAGGGTAGTTAATGTTACCCCACTATTCAAAAAAGGTGGTAGAGAAAAAGCGGGGAATTATAGACCGGTAAGCCTGACATCGGTAGTGGGGAAAATGCTAGAGTCCATTATAAAAGATGTAATAGCAGAGCACTTGGAAAGCAGTGACAGGATCGGACAAAGTCAACATGGATTTACAAAAGATAAATCATGCTTGACTAATCTACTGGAATTTTTTGAGGATGTAACTAGTAAAATAGATAAGGGAGAACCAGTGGATGTGGTGTATTTGGACTTTCAGAAGGCTTTTGATAAGGTCCCACATAAGAGATTAGCGTGCAAAATTAAGGCACATGGGATTGGGGGCAAGGTATTGACTTGGATAGAGAACTGGTTGGCGGACAGAAAGCAAAGAGTTGGAATAAACGGGTCGTTTTCCGAGTGGCAGGCAGTTACTAGTGGGGTACCGCAAGGATCGGTCCTAGGACCCCAGCTGTTCACAATATATATTAATGATCTGGACGAGGGAATTGGATGTAATATCTCCAAATTTGCAGACGACACAAAGCTGGGTGGGAGGGTAAGCTGTGAGGAGGATGTCGTGAAACTCCAGTACGATTTGGACAGGTTGGGTGATTGGGCAGAAACATGGCAAATGCACTATAATGTGGATAAATGTGAGGTTATCCACTTTGGTGGCAAAAACAGGAAGGCAGATTATTATTTGAATGGCAATAGATTGGGAGAAGGGGAAGTGCAAAGAGACCTGGGTGTTCTTGTGCACCAGTCGCTGAAGGTAAACATGCAGGTGCAGCAGGCGGTTAAGAAGACAAATGGTATGTTGGCCTTCGTAGCAAGAGAGTTCGAGTACAGGAACAAGGATGTCTTGCTACAGTTGTACAGGGCCTTGGTGAGACCGCACCTTGAGTATTGTGTGCAGTTTTGGTCACCTTACCTGAGGAAGGACGTCCTTGCCATGGAAGGAGTGCAGCGAAGATTCACCAGGCTGATACCTGGGATGGCAGGAATGACGTATGAGGAGAGATTGTGTCGATTGGGCTTATACTCACTGGAGTTTAGAAGATTGAGAGGGGATCTCATCGAAACCTATAAAATTCTGTCAGGCCTGGACAGACTAGATGCAGGAAGGATGTTTCTGATGGCCGGGGAGTCCAGAACCAGGGGTCATAGTCTAAGGATAAGGGGTAAGCCATTTAGGACTGAAATGAGGAGGAATTTCTTCACCCAGAGAGTGGTGAACCTGTGGAATTGTCTGCCACAGAGGGCGGTGGAGGCCAGTTCATTAAATATATTCAAGAAAGAGTTGGATATATTTCTTAAGGCTAAAGCGATCAAGGGATATGGGGAGAAGGCAGGGACAGGGTACTGAATTTGGATGATCAGCCATGATCTCATTGAATGGCGGAGCAGGCTCGAAGGGCCGAATGGCCTACTCCTGCTCCTATCTTCGATGTTTCTATGTAAGTTTAGTAGTGAGTGGGCAGTATGTAATTGTTTAGTATTTTATTGTATTACAAAACTTATTTTCAACTTTAGAAATTTCAGATTTAAACTGTTGTAATTATTGAATGGAGAAAGTCTGTGAGACTGCTGATACTGGGGTCAGTCTGGTAGCCCCTCTCTGCACTGTTTCCAATACATCAATGTCTCTCTTACTCTTGGTGACCAGACTTGGTGCGGTATTTAAGGTGCAGTCTGACCAAAGGACTAAATAGTGATCATTATCTCCTCTGACTGATATTCTGCTGTTCTGGCTGGAGTGCGACATCCTATTAGAGTAGTTGATTGCTGCTCGGTGTTGCTTCGACAGATTTAGTGTTGAATCTATTCCTAGGTCGCTTAGCTTCATCCTTAGCTATTTCATCAAGTATACAATTAATGTTGTTTCCTTCCTATTTGTAGCCTTGGTACATTTTACTACGCTAAAGCGCTATATAAGTGCAAGTTGTTGTTGTAGCACTTTTCACCTGTGATTGCCCTGCTCACTTACATATCTTGTCCAACTCATTCTGTAGTTTCTGAGCTGCCTCCTCAGAATCCACTGCCTCTCCTAGTTTGGCATCATCTGCAAATGTGACCATTTTGCATTGAGTTTCTGAATCCACCTCATTAATAGATGTCAGAAACAGTCAGGATCCCAATACTGAGCCCTGAGGCCCCGCTCAGTATCTGCTTCCACTCATTGCTGCTTACTGCCCGTTAGTCCGTTTCTTGTCCATTCCTCGTGTTTACCCTAAACACCCACAGCTTTGAGTTTAATTAAAAGCCTTTCATGTGGAACTTTGTCAAAAGCCTTTTGGAAGTTGAGATCACTGTGTCATTGGACTTTCCACAATCCATTTGGTTTGCACTTGCTCAAAGGAGGCTGGTTAGGCATGATTTCCCCTTCTGAATCCGTGCTGACTGTTGTTAACCAGGTTATTGTGGGACAGATGATCCTCAAGTTTACTCCTGATTGATTCCGTTACTTTACACAGAATTGGAGTAAGTCTAATGGGTCTTAGTTTCAGTGTCTGTTTTGTCCTCTTTTTGAATATGAGCACCACATTAGTCTGTTTCCAATCCACCACAGCCCCCCAGCATCCACTGACTCTCGATGGTTGTTACTGCCTCAAAAACCTCCTCCCGGGACCATCACAGCACCCTGGGACACTATCTATCCCTAACGATGTATTTGTTCTGAGCCCTTTCAGCCAATCTAGGGCTTCCATCTGATTTATAGTGAATTTATTGATGTCACTCAGTTTCTTTCTGTCTGGAGAGGGAACCTTGCTAATCTTCCCTTGTGAATATTTGGAGGCTGCAATCATTCAGGAAATGTGCCATTTTTATATGAGCGAGGAAGTGCCCCTGGATGAGATTTTCCATTGTAGTCTGTAAGCAATGAGAGGGAGGTGTGCTGGAAGTGAATGTTTAATAAATGTGCACATCATACTAGGAGCAAAGTTTGAAGCACTTCCTCCCTGTGTCTGGGATGTTGTCACACACGATATCAGCATTTAGACTGCATCCCTTCTCTGCAGGACTTTCAATGCAGATTTACTGATCATGTATTAGAGCAGGCGTTAGGCTAAGGACAACCTGGCACTGTTTCCCCTGCCTCCATATAACATCATTCCGGCTCACCAGTGCTGACAATAGTAATCTCTTGCTGCACACTAGTGTTATGGCACCTAATACATTCACACTCAGCCACCCACACTCACAGTCACACTCAGCCACCCACACTCACCCACACACTCACCCCCACACCCTCACTCACCCTCACCCTCACACACTCACCCCTCACCTTCACCCTCACCCACACCCTCACTCACCTTCACCCTCTCACCCACACACTCACCTTCACCCTCACACTCACCCACACACCCTCTCTCTCACGCACACCCTCACTCACCCACACACTCACTCAGACTCATTGTCTGTGTGGGCTGCTTTGTGTTAGCAGCTAACCGGTTTTCAGCTCTGAGTACTGGTGGGGGTGGTGTTTTCTCTGGGGAGTGCAGCCAAAGCCAAGTCCACAGCAATAGTCATAGGGGATTCAATAGTTACGGAAGCATTTAGGTGTTTCTGCGGCCGCAGACGTGACTCCAGGATGGTACGTTGCCTCCCTGGTGCCAGGTTCAAGGATGTCACTGAGCAGCTGCAGGACATTCTGAGGGGGGAGGGTGAACAGCCAGAGGTCGAGGTCCATATCAGTAACCAACAAAATAGGTAGAAAGAGGGATGAGGTCCTGCAGGCAGATTTTAGGGAGCTAGGAAAGAGATTAAAAAGCAGGACCTCAAAGGTAGTAATCTCCGGATTACTCCCAGTGCCACGTGCTAGTGAGTACAGAAACAGAAGGATAGAACAGATGAATGCGTGGCTGGAGAGATGGTGCAGGAGGGAGGGCTTTAGATTCTTGAGGCATTGGGACCGTTTCTGGGGGAGGTGAGACCTGTACAAGCCGGACGGGTTGCACCTCAACAGGACCGGGACCAATATCTTCGCGGGGGGGTTTGCTAGTGCTGTTGGGGAGAGTTTGAACTAGCTTGGCAGGGGGATGGGAGCCTGAGAGTAGAGTCAGAAGGGAGAGAGCAAAGCTGGAAATGGAAGACAGAAAATTAGTGAGCGAGTTTGGAAGGTAGAGGAAACAAAGGCTAGAACATGGACAAGGGAGTTTGGCAGTGCTAAATGGGATATACTTCAACACAAGGAGTCTAGGGAGTAAAGCAGATGAGCTGAGGGCACAGATAGACACGTGGGAGTCTGATATTATAGCTATTACTGAGACATGGCTAAAAGGGCAGGAATGGCAGCTCAACATTTCTGGTTACAGGGTTTTCAGATGAGATAGAGAGGGGGATACAAAAGGAGGGAGGGTTGCAATATTGATTAAAGATACAATTACAGCTGTGAGGAGGGAGGATATCTTAGAAGGATTATCCAACGAGGCCATGGGTTGAACTGAAAAGCAAAAAAGGGGCAATCACACTACTGGGAGTGTACTATAGACCTCCGAACAGTCAGAGGGAGATAGAAAAGCAAATATGTAGGCAAATTTCTGAGATGTGCTAAAATAGGGCAGTAATAGTAGGGGATTTTAACTACCCTAATATTAACTGGGATAAAATTAGTGTGAAAGGTATAGAGGGAGCAGAATTCTTAAAATGCATTCAGGAGAACTTTCTTAGCCAATACGTAGCAAGCCCAACAAGAGAGGGGGCGGTTCTGGACCTAGTTTTAGGGAATGAAGCTGGGCAGGTGGAAAGGGCATCAGTGGGACAGCATATTGGTGGTAGTGATCATAATTCAGTTAAATTTAGCGTAGTTGTGGAAAAGGACAAGGATAGACCAGGAATAAAAGTTCTCAATTGGGAAAATGCTAATTTTACTAAGCTGAGATGTGATTTAGCCAAAGTGAACCGGAGACAGAAACTTGAAGGTAAATCAGTGTCAGAGCAGTGGGAGGCATTCAAGGAGGAGATAGTGAGGGTTCAGAGCAAGTATGTTCCTTTAAAGAAAAAGAGTGGGACTAACAAATCTAGAGCTCCCTGGATGTCAAGGGGCATACAGGGTAGGATAAAGAAAAAAAGGGAAGCTTGTGACAGATACCGACAGCGCAATACTGCAGACCCCGAGAGGAGTATAGAAAGTACAGGGGTGAAATTAAAAAGATAATTAGGAAAGCAAAGAGGGCATGAAAAACTATTGGCAGTAAAATCAAGGAAAACCCAAAGATGTTTTATAAATACATTAAGAGCAAGAGGATAACTAAAGTAAGAGTAGGGCCTATTAGGGACCATAAAGGTAACCTGTGTGTGGAGGCAGAAGACATGGGTATGGTTCTTAATGAATACTTTGTGTCTGTTTTCACAAAAGAGAGGGATGATGCAGAAATTGCAAACAGGGAGAAGGTGTGTGAAATATTAGATGAAATAAGCATGGTGAAAGATGAAGTATTAAGGGGTTTAGCATCTTTGAAAGTGGATAAATCCCCAGGGCTGGATGTAATGTATCCCAGACTGGTAAGAGAGGAAATAGCAGAGGCTCTGACCATCATTTTCCAATCCTCTCTGGCTACAGGTGTGTTGCCGGAGGACTGGAGGACTGCTAATGTGGTACCATTGTTGAAAAAGGGAGAAAGGGATAGACCGAGTAATGACAGGCCAGTCAGCCTAACCTTGGTGGTGGGAAAATTATTGGAAAAATTTCTGAAAGACAGGATAAATCTTCTTTTAGAAAGACACGGATTAATCAGGGTCAGTCAGCATGAGGAGGTAACAAGGAGGGTCGATGAGGGTAGTGCGTTTGATGTAGTCTATATGGATTTTAGCAAGGTTTTTGATAAGGTCCCACATGGCAGAAGGTAAAAGCCCATGGGATCCAGGGCAAAGTGTCAAGTTGGATTCAAAACTGGCTCGGTGGTAGGAAGCAGAGGGTAATGGTTGATGGGTGTTTTTGTGACTGGAAGTCTGTTTCCAGTGGGGTTCCGCAGGGCTCAGTACTGGGTCCTTTGCTTTTTGTGGTATATATCAATGATTTGGACTTGAATGTAGGAAGTATGATTAAGAAGTTTGCAGATGATACAAAAATTGGCTGTGTGGTTGATAATGAAGAAGAAAGATGTGGACTGCAGGAAGATATCAATGGACTGGTCAGGTGGGCAAAACAGTGGCAAATGGAATTCAATCCAGAGAAGTGTGAGGTAATGCATTTGGGGAGGGCTAACAAGGCAAGGGAATACATTATAAATGGTAGGACACTGAGAAGTGCTTAGGATCAGAGGGACCTTGGAGTGCATGTCCACAGACCCCTGAAGGTAGCAGGACAGGTAGATAAGGTGGTTAAGGAGGCATACGGAATACTTGACTTTATTAGCTGAGGCATAGAATATAAGAGCAGGGAGGTTATGCTTGAACTGTATAAAACACTAGTTAGGCCGCAGCTAGAATACTGCGTGCAGTTCTGGTCACCACATTACAGGAAGGATGTGATTGCACGAGAGAGGATACAGAGGAGATTTACGAGAATGTTGCCTGGGCTGGGGAATTTTAGCTATGAGGAAAGATTGGATAGGCTGGGATTGTTTTCTTTGGAACAGAGGAGGCTGAGGGGAGACCTAATTGAGGTGTATAAAATTATGAGGGGCCTAGATAGAGTGGAGAGGAAGGACTTATTTCCCTTAGCAGAGAGGTCGATAACCAGGGGACACAGATTTCAAGTAATTGGTAGGAGGTTTAGAGGGGATTTGAGGAGAAATATTTTCACCCAGAGGGCTGTGGGGGTCTGGAACTCACTGCCTGAAAGGGTGGTAGAGGCCGAAACCCTCATCACATTTAAAAAGTACTTGGATATGCACTTGAAGTGCCGTAACATAAGAACATAAGAAATAGGAGCAGGAGTAGGCCAATCGGCCCCTCGAGCCTGCTCCGTCATTCAATAAGATCATGGCTGATCTGATCCTAACCGCCAATCTACTATCACAGAACCATCTCCTGAATCTAACAGAATTAGACACATGAAATAGGAGCAGGATCAGGCTACACGGCCCCTGGGCCCGCTCCGCTACCCACAGGGCCATGTCCGATCCGAACCTAGACTCATGTCCAAATTCCTGCCCGCTCCCCGTAACCCTTAATTCCCTTTACTTCTAGGAAACTGTCTATTTCTGTTGTAAATTTATGTAATGATGTAGCTTCTACAGCTTTTTGGGGCAGCATATTCCATGGACCTACCACCCTCTGAGTGAAGTAGTTCCTCCTCATCTCAGTTTTGAAAGAGCAGCCCCTTATTCGAAGGCTATGCCCCCTAGTTCTAGTTTCACCCATCATCGGGAACATCCTCCCCGCATCCACCCGATCCAACCCCTTCACAATCTTATATGTTTCAATAAGATTGCCTCTCATTCTTCTGAACTCCAATGAGTAGAGTCCCAATCTACTCAACCTGCAGGGCTATGGACCAAGAGCTGGAAAATGGGATTAGGCTGGATAGCTCTTTGTCGGCCGGCACGGGCAAGATGGGCCGAATGGCCTCCTCTGTGCTGTACATTTCTATGATTCTATGAAATGGGATTCTGCATTTTCAGCAAGCTTCTGTGCTACAAGATCCCTGCCAAGATAAGACAGTGACCTGAGAAAGCAGCACTTGCCATGAAATGCCTGATCAGCCACTTTGGGCCCTGTGAAATGCAGGAAGGGAAAGAGTGACATCATAATCTGGACAATACGCTTTCTCAAACCCTCGAACTCTGGCATTAGCCTGTCTGCAGCCTCGGATTGGCAGATACCCCGTCTGTTTTGAAACTAATTGTTCAGTGTAACAATCCACCGCTTGCTATTTAGCTCCACTCTCCCAAACCCCACCTTTCATTTGGGGGAAAGGCTGTGTGACCAAGGAGACGTTACATATAACATAGCGCTGCTGTCCTACAGATAAGACCCCAAGCTAGGGAACAAAACCTTTCATGGTGTATTCGTCATTGCTTCATGTCTGCAGAAACACGATTGCATTTTTAAAGTGTGCAATTTTAACTGTACAAACTAGGAGTTTGTTTCCACATCACCTGCCCCGTGTACAAGCTGCCAGCCAACTGTCTCATCACTTCCTTAACGGGTTTTAAGTACAGACACCCCCTCACCCATCAGCACTCGCCGTGTCCTACTGAATGTTACCTTTTCTGCTGTTTATGGGCTGCACAATCATTGGGTGAATGAAGCCACCTGTCACACAGACTGTGGATCCATCTTTGTTCTCGTCAGTGTTCTTGTTCAGGCCAACATCCACAGCATTGAAGCTTTGACCACGCTTGATCAACTCCAATGGATGGGCCACATGCCCGATAAAAGACTCCCAAAACAAGCGCTCTACTTGGAGCTCCGACACGGCAAGAGAGCCCCAGGTGGACAGAGGAAACGCCTCAAGGACACCCTCAAAGCCTCCTTGAAAAAGTGTAACATCCCCACCGACACCTGGGAATCCCTGGCCCAAGACCGCACAAAGTGGAGGAGAAGCATCCGGGAAGGCACCGAACACCTCGAGTCTCTTCACCGGGAGCAAGCGGAAGGAGCGCACGTCAACCCAAGCACCCCACCCACCGTCTGCCCACCTGTGACAGAGACTGTAGGTCCCACATTGGACTCATCAGTCACCTGAGAACTCATTTTTAGTGTGGAAGCAAGTCATCCTCGGTTCGGAGGGACTGCCTAAGAGAGGATCCATCTTTGGCATTTAAAAAACAGGACGCAAGGAACCGGGCAAATTCACTGAGCCCACACACTCCTCCCTCCAGGAGCAGGGACGGTGAATTCACCTCTGTTCGTTACCCTGGTATCTTTCCTCGATCTGAATCCCTTCCCCCATGTAGTTTGTGAAAAACTTTACTTGGTTGGAGAGGATTTTGGAACAAGGGCCGTTTTATTTTAAATACTTATTCAAGAAAGATCAGACCCTTTCCCATGAACTGTAGAATTGCAACACACTTTTCCCAAAGATATATTGTACTTTCTGACCCAAAGTCAATGTGTTCTGATGTGAAACAGGCAGCTCTGGGCATTACTGGGCTATAAAGTAATGACCTTCACTCCAGTAAGACTGCTTAGTCACTGATGTGCAATGGGAGATAGCTGTGCGTGCTATAATTGAGCAGATAACTCGCTTGCCTTGTGTGGCCTCCAGATCGGTCCTGCTTCATTTAGTCATCACCCTCACAGCTACCAGCGTTCCTGGCTCATCTCTAGCACCTGACTGTTGTTGCTGTGCTGTGTTCTGCCCCATCAGTGAGTTGATGGTGTGAATCCCCCACTGCGACACTCAGAGGGCGTTTGAGCTGGGCTGAATGTACCAGGCAACAGTTCAGATGCAAGTTATGGCTGGAAGCTTGGAGCTGCAATGATTAGCAGCTGCCTGGGATTGTAATTCAGTCCTAGTCCTTGCGCAGATGATTCCTGTTCACTGATGACCGGATTAGTCCCGTGTTAGCTTCACTTGCTGAGGAGCAGCGGTTCTGATCAAAAGCTTAATACGGCCTGATTCCTGCTCACTGAACAATCTGGCTGCACAATATTGTATTCATCAGCCAGAACTCCTTGCTTTAACCGTATGTCTCCTGCTGCACTGGGATCAAGCAGCACTTGTTTAGCTTCCTTCTCTGAAGCTGTTTACTGGCACACAGACCAATCAAAGGGAAGTAAAACTGAGCAGGAACCCCCCCTCCCCCGGCACAAGACAAAGCAATAAGTGGTGACGCCGGGAGATAGCGGCTTGTTATAACTTATACCCAACATTCAATCACTTTTACAAAGGTGCAGTTTGCAGCAATGGTGAATTTAGAAATGATTGAAGGCGATGAATACTGAAGGCAGGAGATGTATGATCGACAGTGATATGGGGCATTAATCCCCAAGCACAGCCTTCTCCCACTTCATTTGGTACATTTTCTGATATTTTAGAAACTGTTGTCATTTAAGCTGAAAATCATTTAGCTTGGGAGGGTTGCAGATATTTTAAATATGAAACTAAATGTAGTTGTGTGGATTTCAATGCAACTGTACGGGTGAAGTTAAAATAAATGGTAACAGCCTCCGTTAAAATAACAGCTGGAGAAATGGTAAACACTCTTGGCCCGATGTCATCACCGGGCACTTGGAACTGATTTGCCTTTGACGGAGATGAACTGGAAATTGAAAACCATCTCCTGCTGAGACCATTGAAAGAACTGATGGGCTCAGAAATGTGGTTTGGCGGTTCTGGTGAGGGAGCTGGACTCTGGGCTCTGAGCTCGACGCCAGTTTGTGGTCTGATTATTGAATGGATGCCTCACATTTCCCGCTGGCTCTCGATGGATTCAGTCCGGGACGCAGCTCTCTCCCCGGTTTCTGTGCGAGAGCAACGGACCTTTCAACTAGATTGACAGTCCAGACCGCCCCATGGTATATATATTAGGCCATTATACATACACTACAGGCAACATTTCCTTCCAAACACTTGCAGACATTTCGAAATATTTACAATTTCAAGGATAGGAAAAAAATGTAAAAAATCCAATTTGTTTTTATTTCACTGTCGTAAGTTTTTTTAAACAAATTCAGTTATGTTGGGTTGTCTGTATCTAACCAGTGCTGTACCTGCCCTGGGAGTGTTTGATGGGACAGTGTAGAGAGAGCTTTACTCTGTATCTAACTCGTGCTGTATCTGCCCTGGGAGAGTTTGATGGGACGGTGTAGAGGGAGCTTTACTCTGTATCTAACCCATACTGTACCTGCCCTGGGAGTGTTTGATGGGACAGTGTAGAGGGAGCTTTACTCTGTATCTAACCCGTGCTGTACCTGCCCTGGGAGTGTTTGATGGGACAGTGTAGAGGGAGCTTTACTCTGTATCTAACCCGTGCTGTACCTGCCCTGGGAGTGTTTGATGGGACAGTGTAGAGAGAGCTTTACTCTGTATCTAACCCGTGCTGTACCTGCCCTGGGAGAGTTTGATGGGACGGTGTAGAGGGAGCTTTACTCTGTATCTAACCCGTGCTGTACCTGCCCTGGGAGTGTTTGATGGGACAGTGTAGAGGGAGCTTTACTCTGTATCTAACCCGTGCTGTACTTGATCTAAAATAAAAGCAGAAAAGTCAGGTTGCTGTTTTGAGCAGCCAGTCTTTATCTAATGTGGTTGGTGTCGGCAACAGAATTCCTTTGAAGAACTGATGAGAAACAGGCCGGGGAACAACAGCAGGTAAAGGTACCAAGGATAGAAATGTAGCTTCTACTCCAGAGGAGCTGCTGATGGCTTTCCTGGTCTGTGGAGGAAGGATGGACCCGTGCTCCTGCCTCCTGGTACAGCCAGTCTTTGGTAGGCTGACCATTGGATGTGGAGTGGCCTGAAGCCTGGAGCTGGATTTTAAAGTTCGGATTTCTGGACTTTATTATGTTCAGGCTGCCGTTAACAGGGTTAGAATGAATTGGCTAATACAAGTTATCATTTACGGTTTATCTCGGGTTTGAACCTTTTAAAGTATTGGAGTGGCTGCAGAGTAAGATGGGCCTGAAGCCTGGATCTAGATTTTAAGTCTTTCCAGTATTTTGGATAATATTGCAGGAATCCATTGTTGGAATACGGGAACAGTTTTGCAACGAAGAGCTGAATATCTTGGATCTGAATGTGAATTGTTATTGATTCAGTTTTGTTATATTGAGAGTTTTAAATAATTGCTTCCATTTTTCTGATGATTTCCATGGTTTTGTTTGGCTCTCCCATTGTTTTGAGTCCAGTGGATGAGTAACGTTGGTCCGTGGGTCGAGCACTGATCAGATGGCAAGTTGGGGAGACGGTGAGACGGACTGTCTGGGTCAGGCAGATGCTGGAATGTGATCCCACACTGTCAGCACCCTCGGGAAAGGAGCAGAAAATTTTTCACAGTTAATTACTGGGGTATTTACAGCGAGGCTGAACCAACAACCCGCCAGTGATCTAACATAGGAAACTATTCCCCAGGTGCCCAGTCCACTCACCTTGATGCCTGCCCGCGTATGATTAAGCCTCTCAAACACCAGAGAGCTAAAACACCCACTGATCACCCGTCCCGGCCGCACATTATTTCTCCTTTAGACTCTCATTGGGGTACGGGATCCACAGACACTGACTCTCACTGGGGTACAGTTCCACAGACACTGACTCTCACTGGGGTACGGGATCCACAGACACTGACTCTCACTGGGGTACGGGATCCACAGACACTGACTCTCACTGGGGTACGGCATCCACAGACACTGACTCTCACTGGGGTACGGGATCCACAGACACTGACTCTCACTGGGGTACGGGATCCACAGACACTGACTCTCACTGGGGTACAGTTCCACAGACACTGACTCTCACTGGGGTACGGGATCCACAGACACTGACTCTCACTGGGGTACGGGATCCACAGACACTGACTCTCACTGGGGTACGGGATCCACAGACACTGACTCTCACTGGGGTACAGTTCCACAGACACTGACTCTCACTGGGGTACGGGATCCACAGACACTGACTCTCACTGGGGTACGGGATCCACAGACACTGACTCTCACTGGGGTACGGGATCCACAGACACTGACTCTCACTGGGGTACGGGATCCACAGACACTGACTCTCACTGGGGTACGGGATCCACAGACACTGACTCTCACTGGGGTACAGTTCCACAGACACTGACTCTCACTGGGGTACGGGATCCACAGACAATGACTCTCACTGGGGTACAGTTCCACAGACACTGACTCTCATTGGGGTACAGTTCCACAGACACTGACTCTCACTGGGGTACGGGATCCACATACACTGACTCTCACTGGGGTACGGGATCCACAGGCACTGACTCTCACTGGGGTTCAGTTCCACAGACACTGACTCTCACTGGGGTACGGGATCCACAGACACTGACTCTCACTGGGGTACGGGATCCACAGACAATGACTCTCACTGGGGTACAGTTCCACAGACACTGACTCTCACTGGGGTACGGGATCCACAGACAATGACTCTCACTGGGGTACGGGATCCACAGACACTGACTCTCACTGGGGTACGGGATCCACAGACACTGACTCTCACTGGGGTACGGGATCCACAGACACTGACTCTCACTGGGGTACAGTTCCACAGACACTGACTCTCATTGGGGTACAGTTCCACAGACACTGACTCTCACTGGGGTACGGGATCCACAGACACTGACTCTCACTGGGGTACAGTTCCACAGACACTGACTCTCATTGGGGTACAGTTCCACAGACACTGACTCTCACTGGGGTACGGGATCCACATACACTGACTCTCACTGGGGTACGGGATCCACAGGCACTGACTCTCACTGGGGTTCAGTTCCACAGACACTGACTCTCACTGGGGTACGGGATCCACAGACACTGACTCTCACTGGGGTACGGGATCCACAGACACTGACTCTCATTGGGGTACGGGATCCACAGACACTGACTCTCACTGGGGTACAGTTCCACAGACACTGACTCTCACTGGGGTACGGGATCCACAGACAATGACTCTCACTGGGGTACAGTTCCACAGACACTGACTCTCACTGGGGTACGGGATCCACAGACAATGACTCTCACTGGGGTACGGGATCCACAGACACTGACTCTCACTGGGGTACAGTTCCACAGACACTGACTCTCATTGGGGTACAGTTCCACAGACACTGACTCTCACTGGGGTACGGGATCCACAGACACTGACTCTCACTGGGGTACGGGATCCACAGACACTGACTCTCACTGGGGTACAGTTCCACAGACACTGACTCTCACTGGGGTACGGGATCCACAGACACTGACTCTCATTGGGGTACGGGATCCACAGACACTGACTCTCACTGGGGTACAGTTCCACAGACACTGACTCTCACTGGGGTACAGTTCCACAGACACTGACTCTCACTGGGGTACAGTTCCACAGACACTGACACTCACTGGGGTACGGGATCCACAGACACTGACTCTCACTGGGGTACAGTTCCACAGACACTGACTCTCACTGGGGTACGGGATCCACAGACACTGACTCTCACTGGGGTACGGGATCCACAGACACTGACTCTCACTGGGGTACGGGATCCACAGACACTGACTCTCACTGGGGTACGGGATCCACAGACACTGACTCTCACTGGGGTACAGTTCCACAGACACTGACTCTCACTGGGGTACAGTTCCACAGACACTGACTCTCACTGGGGTACAGGATCTACAGACACTGACTCTCACTGGGGTACGGGATCCACAGGCACTGACTCTCACTGGGGTACGGGATCCACAGACACTGACTCTCACTGGGGTACAGTTCCACAGGCACTGACTCTCACTGGGGTACGGGATCCACAGACACTGACTCTCACTGGGGTACGGGATCCACAGACACTGACTCTCACTGGGGTACAGTTCCACAGGCACTGACTTTCACTGGGGTATGGATTCCATGGACACTGACTCTTACTGGGGTATGGGTTCCATGGACACTGACTCTCACTGTGGTACAGTTCCACAGACACTGACTCTTAATGGGGTAGAGTTCCGCGGGCAGTGACTCACTGGGTTACAGTTTCGCGGGCAGTCACTCACTGATTTGACATTTACACACACACTCTCCTCCCTGGTGCAAGGGTCAAGGATGTCTCAGAACGGCTGCAGGGCATTCTGGAGGGGGAGGATGACCAGCCAGTTGTCGTGTGCATATAGGTACCAACGATACAGGATAAAACCGGGATGAGGTCCTAATAGCTGAATATAGGGAGTTAGGAGATAAATTAAAAAATAGGACCTCAAAGGTAGTAATCTCAGGATTGCTACCAGTGCCACGTGCTAGTCAGAGTAGAAATAGAAGGATATTTCAGATGAATACGTGGCTAGAGGAATAGTGCAAGGGGGAGGGATTCAAATTCCTGGGATATTGGAACCGGTTCTGGGGGAGGTGGGACCAGTACAAACTGGACGGTTTGCACCTGGGCAGGACCGGGACCGATGTCCTAAGGGGAGTGTTTGCTGGTGCTCTTGGGGAGGGTTTAAACTAAAATGGCAGGGTGTTGGGAACCTGTGCAGGGAGACAGAGGAAAGGGAAACCAGGATAGAAGCAAAAGACAGGAAGGAGAAAAGCAAAAGTGGCAGTCAGAGAAATCAAGGGTGTAAATCAAACATGGCCACAGTAATTAATAATTCTAAAAGGTCTTAAGAGTGTTAAAAAAAAACAAGCTTGAAAGCGTTGTGTCTTAATGTGAGGAGCATTCTTAATAAGGTGGATGAATTAGCTGTGCAAATAGATGTAAACGGATATGATATAATTGGGATTACGGAGACATGGCTCCAGGGTGACCAAGGCTGGGAATTCAACATCCAGGGTTATTCAATATTCGGGAAAGACAGGCAGAAAGGAAAAGGAGGTGGGGTACCATTGCTGGTTAAAGAGGAGATTAACACAATAGTAAGGAAGGATATTAGCTCTGATGAGGTGGAATCTGTATGGGTAGAGATGAGAAATACCAAGGGGCAGAAAACATTAGTGGGAGTTGTATACAGACCTCCAAACATACTGCTGAGGTTGGGGATGGCATTAAACAGGAAATTAGAGATGCGTGCAATAAGGGCACAGCAGTTATCATGGGTGACTTTAATCTACATATAGATTGGGCTAACCAAATTAGTAACAATACTGTGGAGGAGGAATTCCTAGAGTGTATACGGGATGGTTTCCTGGACCAATATGTCAAGGAACCAACTAGAGATCAGGCCATCTTAGACTGGGTATTATGTAATGAGAAAGGATTAATTAGCAATCTTGTTGTGCGAGGCCCCTTGGGGAGGAGCGATCATAATATGATAGAATTCTTCATTAAGATGGAGAGTGAAATAGTTGACTCAGAGACTAGGGTCCTGAATTTAAATAAAGGAAACTATAATGGTATGAGGCGGGAGTTGGCTAGGATGGATTGGGGAATGTTACTTAAAGGGTTGATGGTAGATAGGCAATGGCAAACATTTAAAGATCGCATGGATGAACTACAGAATTTGTTCATCCCTGTTTGGCATAAAAATAAAACAAAAAAGGTGACTCAACCATGGCTAACAAGGGAAATTAAGGATAGCATAAGATCCAAGGAGAGGACATATAAATTGGTCAGAAAAAGAAGTAAACCTGAGGATTGGGAGCAGTTTAGGATTCAGCAAAGGAGGACAAAGGGATTAATTAATAGGGGGAAAATAGAGTGTGAGAGTAAGCTTTCAGGGAACATAAAAACTGACTGTAAAAGCTTCTATAGAAATGTGAAGAGAAAAAGATTGGTGAAGTCAAGCATAGGTCCCTTGCAGTCAGAATCAGGAGAATTTATAATGGGGAACAAAGAAATGGCAGACCAATTAAATACATACTCTGGTTCTGTCTTCACAAAGGAGGACACAAATAACCTCCCAGAGATGTCGGGGAACATAGGGTCGAATGAGAGGGAGGTACTGAATGAAATCAGTATTGTTAGGGAAATTGATGGGATTGAAGGCCGATGAATTCCCAGGACCTGATAATCTACATCCTAGGGTACTTAAGGAAGTGGCCCTAGAAATAGTAGATGCATTGCTGGTCATCTTCCAAAATTCTATAGACTCTGGAACAGTCCCCATGGATTGGAGGGTAGCTAATGTAACCCCACTATTTAACAAAGGTGGTCGAGAGAATACAGGGAATTACAAACCGGTAAGCCTGACATTGGTAGTGGGGAAAATGCTAGAGTCCATTATAAAAGATGTAATAGCAAAGCACTTGGAAAACGGTGACAGGGTCGGACAAAGTCAACAAGCTTGACTAATCTACTGGAACTTTTTAAAGATGTAACTGGTAGAATAGATAAGGGAGAACCAGTGGATGTGTATTTGGACTTTCAGAAGGCTTTTGATAACATCCCGCAGAAGAGATTAGCGTGCAAAGTTAAAGCACATGGGATTGGGGGCAAGGTACTGACTTAGACACAGAACTGGTTGGCAGACAGGAAGCAAAGAGTTGGAATAAACGGGTCTTTTTCCGAGTGGCAGGCAGTGACTAGTGGGGTACCGCAGGGATCGCTGCAAGGACCCCAGCTATTCACAATATATATTAATGATCTAGACGAGGGAACTAGATGTAATATCTCCAAGTTTGCAGACGACACAAAGCTGGGTGGGCATGTGTGCTGTGAGGAGGATGCAGAGAAACTCCAGTATGATTTGGACAGGTTGGGTGATTGGGCAGATGCATGTCAGATGCAGTATAATGTGGATAAATGCGAGGTTATCCACTTTGCTGGCAAAAACAGGAAGGCAGATTATGATCTGAATAACAATAGATTGGGAAAAGGGGAAGTCCAACGAGACCTGGGTGTCCTTGTGCATCAGTCGCTGAAGGTAAGCATGCAGGTGCAACAGGCGGTTAAGAAGGCAAATGGTATGTTGGCCTTCATAGCGAGAGGATTTGAGTACAGGAGCAAGGATATCTTGCTGCAGTTGTACATGGCCTTGGTGAGACCACACCTTGAGTATTGTGTGCAGATTTGGTCGCCTTATCTGAGGAAGGATGTTCTTACCATGGAGAAAGTGCAGCGAAGATTCACCAGACTGATACCTGGGATGGCAGGAATGACGTATGAAGAGAGATTGGGTTGATTGGGCTTGTATTCGCTAGAGTTTAGAAGAATGAGAGTGGATCTCATTGAAACTTATAACATTCTAACAGGACTAGACAGACTAGATGCAGGAAGGATGTTCCCGATGGCCGGGGAGTCCAGAACCAGGGGTCACAGTCTAAGGATAAGGGGTAAGCCATTTAGGACAGAGATGAGGAGGGATTTCTTCAACCAGAGAGTGGTGAACCTGTGGAATTCTCTACCACAGAAGGCAGTTGAGGCCAATTCATTAAATATATTAAAGAAGGAGTTAGATATATTTCTTAAGGCTAAAAAGATCAAGGAATATGGGGAGAAAGCAGGGACCGGGTACTGAATTTGGATGATCAGCCATGATCTCATGAAATGGCGGAACAGGCTCGAGGGGCCGAATGGCCTACTCCTGCTCCTATCTTCTATGTTTCTATGTAAATGCAGTTTCTGAATTTTACATCTATATTTAAAACAAGTGCATTTGAGACAGTTTAAATTTAGAACTTCTTACAATTGCCCAATTTACTGTTTCGCATCCGTCCGTCCCTCCCCAGCCTCAGAGCCCCAGCTCATTATCGATGTGTTTAATTACCGGGAATGAACGGCTTGTTGAGCACAATCTACCTGCTGGCAATTGCAGATTCAGAAGAGATTTTCTGGTGGAATTGCGCGATTAATGAGAAACGGAAAAGGTGCTTTTGTGCTGAACTAGCAAGCTTTAATGAGATGGCAGGGAAGCAGGACTTTGCTCAGTGCGGGTCTGAGAGACTGGATTGGGCGCGTTCCTATTTTTCATTAAATGAGCAAATTCAAGCCATGGTTTGTGGAATGCTTCTGGAGTAAGAAGGTTCATCAGTGAAGTGGGAGCTGGTGATGCCTCACTCACTGAATGCGCTGCTCACTATTGTGTCGCACTGATCAATCGTGTCCACATCAATAATATGGACAGGGAGACTAAATCAGATGCCGAACTAATGGAAAACACTCCGTTGGGTAATTGAATGTAGCCTTGGCTCGCTAGGTGAATGCACTGCCCACTACATCACACAATTCCTCATCTCTGCTGGTGGATAAAGGGTGATGAGAGGGGAAATCAGCCAGGGTTCCTGCTCATAGAAACATAGAAGATAGGAGCAGGAGTCGGCCATTCGGCCCTTCGAGCCTGCTCCGCCATTCAATGAGATCATGGCTGATCATCCAAATTCAGTACCCTGTCCCTGCCTTCTCCCCATATCCCTTGATCCCTTTAGCCTCAAGAAATATATCCAACGCTTTCTTGAATATATTAAATGAACTGGCCTCCACCGCCCTCTGTGGCAGACAATTCCACAGGTTCACCACTCTCTGGGTGAAGAAATTCCTCCTCATTTCAGTCCTAAATGGCTTACGCCTTATCCTTAGACTATGACCCCTGGTTCTGGACTCCCCGGCCATCGGGAACATCCTTTCTGCATCTAGTCTGTCCAGACCTCACAGAATTTTATAGGTTACGATGCGATCCCCTCTCAATCTTCTAAACTCCAGTGAGTATAAGCCCAATTGACACAATCTCTCCTCGTATGTCATTCCTGCCATCCCAGGTATCAGCCTGGTGAATCTTCGCTGCACTCCCTCCATGGCAAGAACGTCCTTCCTCAGGTAAGGTGACCAAAACTGCACACAATACTCAAGGTGCGGTCTCACCAAGGCCCTGTTCAACTGCAGCAAGACATCCTTGTTCTTGTACTCGATCCCTCTTGCTACGAAGGCCAACATACCATTTGCCTTCTTAACCGCCTGCTGCACCTGCATGCTTACCTTCAGCGACTGGTGCACAAGAACACCCAGGTCTCTTTGCACTTCCCCTTCTCCCAATCTATTGCCATTCAAATAATAATCTGCCTTCCTGTTTTTGCCACCAAAGCGGATAACCTCACATTTATCCACATTATAGTGCATTTGCCATGTTCCTGCCCAATCACCCAACCTGTCCAAATCGTACTGGAGTTTCATGACATCCTCCTGGGGATTTATCGGCCTTCAGTCCCATCAATTTTCCTAACACCCAGCTTTGTGTCGTCTGCAAATTTGGAGATATTACATCCAATTCCCTCGTCCAGATCATTAATATACATTGTGAACAGCTGGGGTCCTAGGACCGATCCTTGCGGTACCCCACTAGTCACTGCCTGCCACTCGGAAAATGACCCGTTTATTCCAACTCTTTGCTTTCTGTCCACCAACCAGTTCTCTATCCAAGTCAATACCTTGCCCCCAATCCCATGTGCCTTAATTTTGCACGCTAATCTCTTATGCGGGACCTTATTGAAAGCCTTCTGAAAGTCCAAATACACCACATCCACTGGTTCTCCCTTATCTATTTTACCAGTTACATCCTCAAAAAATTCCAGTAGATTAGTCAAGCATGATTTACCTTTTGTAAATCCATGTTGACTTTGTCCAATCCTGTCACTGCTTTCCAAGTGCTCTGCTATTACATCTTTTATAATTGACTCTAGCATTTTGCCCACTACCGATGTCAGGCTTTACTGGTCTATAATTCCCCGCTTTTTCTCTGCCACCTTTTTTGAATAGTGGGGTAACATTAGCTACCCTCCAATCCATGGGTACTGTTCCAGAGTCTATCGAGTTCTGGAAGATGACCAGCAATGCATCTGCTATTTCTAGGGCCACTTCCTTAAGTACCCTGGGATGTAGATTATCATGCCCTGGGGATTTATCGGCCTTCAGTCCCATCAATTTTCCTAACACCATTTCCCTACAAATACTGATTTCTTTCAGTTCCACCCTTTCATCAGACCCTATGTTCTGCGGTATTTCTGGGAGGTTATTTGTGTCCTCCGTTGTGAAGACAGAACCAAAATATGTATTTAGTTGGTCACCCATTTCTTTGCTCCCCATTATAATATCCCCCGATTCTGACTGCAAGGGACCTACGCTTGACTTCACCAATCTTTTTCTCTTCACATATCTATAAAAGCTTTTACAGTCAGTTTTTATGTTCCCTGCAAGCTTACTCTCATATTCTATTTTCCCTTTCTTAATTAATCCCTTTGTCCTCCTTTGTTGAATCCTAAACTGCTCCCAATCCTCAGGATTATTGCTTTTTCTGGCCAATTTGTATGTCCTCTCCTTGGATCTTATGCTATCCCTAATTTCCCTTGTTAGCCACGGTTGAGTCACCTTTTTTGTTTTAGTTTTATGCCAAACTGGGATGAACAAATTCTGTAGCTCATCCATTTGGTCTTTGAATGTTTGCCATTGCCTATCCACCGTCAACCCTTTGAGTGCCATTCCCCAATCAATCCTACCCAACTCGCTCCTCAGACCATCGTAGTTTCCTTTATTTAAATTGAGGACCCTAGTCTCTGAGTCAACTACTTCATTCTCCATCTTAATGAAGAATTCGATCATATTATGATCGCTCCGACCCAAGGGGCCTCGTACAACAAGATGGCTAATTAATCCTTTCTCGTTACATAATACCCAGTCTAAGATGGCCTGATCTCTGGTTGGTTCCTCGACATATTGGTCCAGGAAACCATCCCGTAAACACTCCAGGAATTCCTCCTCCACAGTATTGTTACTAATTTGGTTGGCCCAATCTATATGTAGATTAAAGTCACCCATGATGACTGCTGTGCCCTTATTGCACGCGTCTTTAATTTCCCTTTTAATGCCATCCCCAACCTCCGCCTTACTGTTTGGAGGTCTATATACCACTCCCACTAATGTTTCTTTCCCCTTAGTATTTCTCAATTCTACCCATACAGATTCCACATCATCAGAGCTAATATCCTTCATTACAATTGTATTAATCCCTTCTTTAACCAGTAATGCTACCCCACCTCCCTTTCCTTTTTGCCTATCTTTCCTGAATATCGAATACCCCTGGATGTTGAGTTCCCAGTCTTGGCCATCCTTGAGCCACGTTTCCGTAATCTCAACCAAATCATATTCGTTTACCTCTATTTGCGCAGCCAATTCATCCACCTTATTACAAATGCTCCTTGCATTAAGACACAAAGCCTTCAGGCTTGTTTTTTTAACGCTCTTAGACCTATTAGAATTATTATTTACTGTGGCCACGTTTGATTTAAACCGTTGATTTCTCTGACTGCCACTTTTGCTTTTCTCCTTCCTATCTTTTGCTTTTATCCTTGTTTCCCTTTCCTCTGTCTCCCTGCTCAGGTTCCCAACCCCCTTCCATTTTAGTTTAAACCCTCCCCCACAGCACTAGCAAACACTCCCCCTAGGACATCGGTTCCAGCCCTGCCCAGGTGCAGACCGTCCGGTTTGAACTGGTCCAACCTCCCCCAGAACCGGTTCCAATGTCCCAGGAACTTGAATCCCTCCCCCTGGCACCATTCCTCTAGCCACGTATTCATCTGAACTATCCTTCTATTTCTCCTCTGACTAGCACGTGGCACTGGTAGCAATCCTGAGATTACTACCTTTTGAGGTCCTGTTTTTTAATTTACCTCCTAACTCCCTATATTCCGCTTTTAGGACCTCATCCCACTTTTTACCTATATCGTTGGTGCCTATATGCACCACGACAACTGGCTGTTCATCCTCCCCTTCCAAGATGTTCTGCAGCCGCTCGGAGACATCCTTGACCCTTGCACCAGGGAGGCAACACACCATCCTGGAGTCTTGTTTGCGGCTGCAGAAACGCCTATCTATTCCCCTTACAATTGAATCCCCTATTACTATAGCTCTACCACTCTTTTTCCTCCCATTCTGTGCAGCAGAGCCACCCTTGATGCCAGGAAGTTGGCTGCTGCTGCCTTCCTCTGATAAGCCATCCCCAACAGTACTCAGTGGTATATCTGTTGGAGAGGGGGATGGCCACAGGGGACCCCTGCACTACCTGCCTGCGCCTAGTACTCTGCCTGTTGGTCACCCGTTCCCTTTCTTCCTGTCCAACCTCTACCTGTGGTGTGTCCAACTCCCTAAACATGCTATTCACGATGTCCCGAGCATCATGAACACTCCAGTATGCATCCAATCGCAGCTTCAGTGCCGCAATGCGCTCTGTCGGTAGCTGCAGCTGGGTGCGCTTCCTGCACACGTAGTTGTCAGGGACACAGGAAGTGTCCCTGAGTTCCCACATCTCGCAGGAGGAGCAGATCACAGGTCTGGGCTGTCCTGCCATGACTTACCCTTTGATTTAATTTAAACTCAATTAATTAATCAATCCCACTAATTACACTACAGTTAAATAGTTTACCAACAGTCCCCGCTACACCAGAGAGACCTTAGAAACTATAAAACAGAGTTAAAGTTTAAGAAAGAGAGAAATACTCACCAACCAATCACTTACCTGCTACCTGCTGATGTCACACTTGGATTACTTTTTACCTCTGTCCCGGAACCTGGATTGGTCGGGCCTCTGGTGCTCCCTCGCAGGTCCGCTGCCTCTCCGGTCTCGGGGCTCTGGGCCTCGCTGCCTCGGGCTGCTCCTTTTATCCTCCGCTGCCTCTGGTGCTCCCTCGCAGGTCCGCTGCCTCTCCGGTCTCGGGGCTCTGGGCCTCGCTGCCTCGGGCTGCTCCTTTTATCCTCCGCTGCCTCTGGTGCTCCCTCGCAGGTCCGCTGCCTCTCCGGTCTCGGGGCTCTGGGCCTCGCTGCCTCGGGCTGCTCCTTTTATCCTCCGCTGCCTCTGGTGCTCCCTCGCAGGTCCGCTGCCTCTCCGGTCTCGGGGCTCTGGGCCTCGCTGCCTCGGGCTGCTCCTTTTATCCTCCGCTGCCTCTGGTGCTCCCTCGCAGGTCCGCTGCCTCTCCGGTCTCGGGGCTCTGGGCCTCGCTGCCTCGGGCTGCTCCTTTTATCCTCCGCTGCCTCTGGTGCTCCCTCGCAGGTCCGCTGCCTCTCCGGTCTCGGGGCTCTGGGCCTCGCTGCCTCGGGCTGCTCCTTTTATCCTCCGCTGCCTCTGGTGATCCCTCGCAGGTCCGCTGCCTCTCCGGTCTCGGGGCTCTGGGCCTCGCTGCCTCGGGCTGCTGTTTAAGTACCTCTGCCGCTTGGCAATTTTCCGCATTGCCAGGTAGATGCCAATGTTGTAGCTGTACTGGAACAGCTTGGCTAGGGGCACAGCTAGTTCTCTAACCCAGGGATCACTGTCCAGTGACCCCTGGGTTAGAGAGGGAAAATCAGCCGGGGTTTCTGCTCCTGATCACTGTCCAGTGACCCCCTGGGTTAGACAGAGGGGGGAAATCAGTCAGGGTTCCTGCCTGATCACTGTCCAGTGACCCCTGAGTTAGAGAACTAGCTGCGTCCCTAGCCAAGCTGTTCCAGTACAGCTACAACACTGGCATCTACCTGGCAATGTGGAAAATTGCCCAAGTATGTCCTGTCTACAAAAAGCAGGACAAATCCAACCCGGCCAATTACCATCCCATCAGTCTACTCTCAATCATCAGCAAAGTGATGGAAGGTGTCGTCGACAGTGCTATCAAGCGGCACTTACTCAGCAATAACCTGCTAACTGATGCCCAGTTTGGGTTCCGCCAGGGCCACTCAGCTCCTGACCTCATTACAGCCTCGGTCCAAACATGGACAAAAGAGCTGAACTCAAGAGGTGAGGTGAGAGTGACTGCCCTTGACATCAAGGCAGCATTTGATCTAGTGTGGCATCAAGGAGCCCTAGCAAAACTGAAGTCAATGGGAATCAAGGGGAAAATGCTCCATTGGTTGGAATCATACCTAGCACAAAGGAAGTTGGCTGTGGTTGTTGGAGGTCATTCATCTCAATCACATGACATCACTGCAGGAGTTCCTCAGGGCAGTGTCCTAGGCCCAACCATCTTCAGCTGTTTCATCAATGACCTTCCCTCCATCATAAGGTCAGAAGTGGGGATTGTAAAGTCTGTGGGTTGTGCAGTTAATTACGACACAGACTTCAGGAGTAACATGCAACAGGACTTTACTATTCAAAGGTCAGGGCGAATCTGCCCTATAAATCATGCCACAGCACTTATATACCGGTGTGGTCACCGTCGGTATTACTGTATACAGAAGCCAAACAAGTAGTGCCACACCTAAAATAGTTCTCTTAAAGGTGAACGGTTACATACAATAGTCTCTTAAAGGTAGACGGTTACATACACTACAATCCTCCCTTTTTAGCTTACAACATACGTATTCCCCATTAAACATAACATATATTCAACTTCATGTAAAACAATTTACAGATATAGTCTCTGCGGAAAACAGTTCACAGGTTCAGTCTCTGTGGGAACAGTTCACAGATTCAGTCTCTGGTCTTGACTCGGTCCGAACAACATCTCTGTGGTGTAGCCGGTTCACATTGCTAGCGTGACTCAGCCAATAGTCTTTCCCTTGACGTAACAACTTGAACTTCCGTCCTGCTGAACCAGCAGTGCTGACTTTTACAAACAGCTGGACTGCCTTAGTAATTTTTCCCTACTTTCCCATTAGAAGTGATAATGATTTAGATGGTTATCATCTTCGGCTTCGGCTTTTCCTTTTTTGCTTCTTGGAGACTCTCGGGGCTCCCTTCTCAGCTGCCAGCTGTAGCGCCACCATCTCCCTATGTTCCTTAGACTTTAAGTGCTTCATCCTGATTTCTGCACTTTGGGAGTTTTCATCACAAGCTGGGCAGACCAAGTCCTCGTAATATTCCGTGTCACTCAACAGGTCATGGTAATATTCGGTGTCATCCTGAGCTAGTCTAGCGAGAGGGCCTGCTACTTCTTCCTTACCCAACTGGACGTTAGCCGACTGTTGTTCCCTCCCTAGACATCTTTCCTGAAGGGACTTCTTCATGCGTTCATAGTCATCCCGCTTTTCCTGGGTTTCCTGCAAATCCTTCACTAAGGACCTCATTTGTGATTTCAATACTTCCCCTTCCATCGGGGATTGATTGATCGGGCTATTCAATCCTTCTACTGGAGCAGCTGTTTCAACATTCTGTTGTTCACATAGACGTGATTCAGCGTACTTTTGGCATCCCAGTAAAATCTGTGTTGCAACCTCAGCTATTTCCATAACTTTTGAGAGCTCCAAAATCCTTCCCTTTGAAGATTGAAGCTCGTGTTCAGATTGTTCCCATTGCAGAGTCTTGTCCCTCAGCATATGAAGGAGTTGGCTGACCGTTAACTCTTCCACGGGAACACTGTGGATCAGAGTCTTCTCCATTTCATCCACCTTTTCCTCCAATGCTTTCACCTTCTTTTCCTCTTATACTTTGGCTTTCAGCGCTCGGAGAAGTTGCGCCTTGATGCTCTCTAGCTCATGTTCAGGGGCCATTCTTACAGTCTCTGTGTTTCTTACAGTTTCCTTTTCTTCCACTGAGAGGATTCCCAGTTGAATCTGTTCTTCAAGTTGTTGAACCTCGGTCATTGCCGCCTCATATTTGTCTTGGGTTTCCTTCAATATTTTTATGAGCTCTTGGACATCTTGTCTTTCATGTTCTGCCATGTCTTTCACCTCTAATTTCTCATCTATGGATGGAACTTCTACCGATGAGTCTGTCTTGGCCTGGAGCTCATCAAGAATTTCCTGCAGCCTTTGGACTTCTTGCTCATGTTCAACCTTTAGTTGCTCATATGCTTCTACTGAAACTAGCTTTTCGGAGGTTGCCGAGTTAACCCCCTCCAGAATTATAGCCTGGGCCTGTTCATACTGTTCTTTCAACTTCTCACACTCTGCTTGTAAGGAGTCGTAGAGAAGAACTGGAATAAAATCCTGGCTTCCTGAAGATTCCTCTTCATTTGCTTCTTTCGCAATTTTCTGTTGGAGTTCAGCCAAGGCTGCTATGCTATCTGCCTCTCGAAGTCTCACTGCCATCAAATCTTCTTTATTCTTGCAGTCTATCTCAGCCATTTTCCCTTTACTTTCATTTAACTGAGTGAGTAGTCCCTTATTCTGGGCTGAGAGATATTGCACCTTCTCCTGTAGACCATTGCACTCCTTCTCTGCTCGACATAGCTGGTTACTGCTGATTTGGTTCTGTGTTTCAAGTTCCAACATCCTTTGCTTAGCTTCTTTCAGTTTCGCCCCTATAAGCTCCTCTTGCAACATGGCCACATTATTCTCATCAGGTAAAGAAGCGTTTCTCTTTTCTATGTCCAAGATTTTTTTCTGCATCTCTTTAAGTGCACATTGCGATTCAGCTTCTCTTAACCTTGCCTGCACTAGCTCCGTCTCCAATTGCAGGACAAAATCCTCAGTGTAGCGTGGTTTGCCTTTATGCTGTATCTCTAGATCATGCAAATATTCTAACTCCTGAACATCATAAGGGAGATGTGATCGGTAATTGGTCACGATGGCTCTATGGTCGCTCTCTGCTTGAGCCAGCAGGTTCTGTTGTCTTTCCAGACTCTCCCATTCGGTGTCATAGAACTTTTTCATTGTTTTCATCTCTTGTACGAGACGGTAACTCAATTGTTCTAATTGTTGTCGTACTTTGAGATAACGTTGAGTTCGAGCCCGGTGTTCCTCCGTAATGCATATGTCTGTAACTTGAACAGACTCAGAATTCTCTGTCTTTATACACGCCATCGTTTTTCCAACCTTAGTCAGTGAGTTCATGTTAACCTTGTTTTTCATACTTGGGCTGGACTTATCGGCTTCCGGCTCAGAGTCTGAGCTGCTTGTCTGCACTGAGTCCTCACTCGTCATTGCTTGTAGGTAGTGCCATTCCATGTCTATTTTCTTGATCCACTCCCGTCCTAGAAGTGGTGGTCCTCCCTCAGGTAGTACGTATAAGTTCATTCTTGGGTGTTCTTTACCCCTATCTCTCACCTTGACTCTTATCTTTCCCATGGGGTATACTTTATGCCCCGTGTATGTCTGCAATACGAACTTGGTATCTCTTAAGGGTATATGTGAGAATAGCCTGTGGTAATCCCTTCGATTTATGACTGATACAGCTGATCCAGTGTCCAACTCCATTTTCACTTGGACTCCAGCTATTTTTAGCATGACCCAGATAGTTTGTAGGTCAGCTTCCTTACTCACATTATGAATTCTCAGACTACCCAGCTCCTGGCCATTTGGGTCTGAGTCTGAATTCTGTTCGTCTGAACTCTTCTCAGCCACCTTGTGTACCTTGTTGTACTTTTCCTGTGATGGCTTCCTTTGGTTGTTGGTCTTCTTCCCTGACCGGCATACCTTAGCGATGTGACCCAGTTTGCCACATTTCCTACATTCCTGGTTCTTAAACCAGCATTGGTTCTGATCGTGTGTTGTCTTCCCACAGCGATAGCATTTTGTTATACTCGAGGTAATTTGGTCCACACCGAGTGCCGCTGCCTTTAGCTGCATTTCCGCAGTTCCTTTCGCTGCGGCTTCGTGCGATGCTGCTATAAGGACAGCCCTGTCAAGTGTAAGGTCGTTCTCTTCGAGTAGTCGCTTTTGCGTCCCTTCCTTGGACAGTCCGCATACGAACTTGTCTCGCAATGCTTCTGTCAGATTCCCTTCAAACTGGCAGTATTTCGCTAGTCTACGCAGTTCGACCAAGTATTCCGCGTTGCTTTCGTCTTTCCGTTGCGTTCTCGCATAGAATTTGAATCGTTCAGCCAACATCAACGGTGTGGGGTTCAAGTGATCCTTCAGAACAGCCACTATCTCATCGAAAGTCTGATCCGCCGGTTTAGCTGGTGATAGTAGATGCTTCAAGAGCCCGTATGTCTTTGCGCCCGTCGAGTTTAGCAAGGTTATAGCTTTGTCGTCTTCTATTTTGTTGGCCTCACAATAGATCTCAATGCGTTCCACGTACGTGGCCCAGTCTTCTATCTCCGAATTAAAATCGTTGATGTTACCACGCTTAGGCATCTTCCTCTCTTTGGGAACAACACAAGTATTTCTTTAAATTATTATTTCTTTTTTTTTCTAAGATGGCGGTTTTCCCGCGAAAATGGCGGTTTCCCGCTCTTATCTTCTCTCCCCGCCCACTTCAATGGCGGTTTCCTGCTTCTGTCTTCTTCCCCGCCTAATGGCGGCTTCCCGCGTTTCTTCCCTGGCGGGAGGGGTACACTTTCCCCCACGGGCGACGGCCGCTGGCTTTCAGGTTCACAGCCTGCGCGTCGGCTTCAAGGCTTTCCCTTTTATTTTATGGCAGGGCGACCGGCTCTGGGTACCCCGTTGACGGCGAACAGGTTCAGCTGCTGGGCTGGCTCTCGCACAGTTCCCCTTGCTCGGCTCTGTCTCTCTCCCGCTCGCTCGGCTCTACCGGCACTGGGTACACCCCGTTGACGGAGGACAGTTCAGCCGCTGGACTGGCTCTCGCACAGTTCCCCTTGCTCAGCTCTGCCTCTCTCCCGCTCGCTCGGCTCTACCGGCGCTGGTTACACCCCGTTGACAGAGGACAGTTCAGCCGCTGGACTGGCTCTTGCGCAGTCTCTCTTGGTCGGCTCTGCCTCTCCCGCTCGCTCGGACCCCAATCGCGCCTCCCAGCCCTCTCGCAGTCCGGTGCTTCTCTCCCCGGCTGCGGCTGAGTTTCTCTTCCCGCGCCTACACTCCCGGTCGCAGCGCTTCGTGGCTTCGGTCACCGCCCGGCTTTTCCCGCCGGTCGCGGTCTCTCACGACGCCGTTGGACCCGACTTTTTGTCCGGCTCCTTTTCCCCCTCGACCGTGGTCGAGTGCCCAGCCCTTATCCTCCGGCTATTCTTTTCACTTTCCCTTACTCACAGTCACCGTGGCAGAAGGGACAGTCAGTGCTTGTTGCTGATGGAAGTTTTTGTCGCTAAAGTCTTCCTCCTTTCTATTGCTGCAGCCTTGAGTTTTCTCCCAGCCGAATGACGAGGGCGGTTGCCTCTTTTCGACGCTCTTTCGTTGCTTGAAAATATTGTTGCCGCAGGGTATGATCGGACTCGTCGCCACTGTAAAGTCTGTGGGTTGTGCAGTTAATTACGACACAGACTTCAGGAGTAACATACAACAGGACTTTACTATTCGAAGGTCAGGGCGAATCTGCCCTATAAATCAGGCCACAGCACTTATATACCGGTGTGGTCACCGTCGGTATTACCGTATACAGAAGCCAAACAAGTAGTGCCACACCTAAAATAGTTCTCTTAAAGGTGAACGGTTACATACAATAGTCTCTTAAAGGTAGACGGTTACATACACTACAGGGATGTTCGCTGATGATTGCACACTGTTCAGCACCATTTGAGACTCGTCAGATACTGACGCAGTCTGTGTCCATATGCAGCAAGACCTGGACAACATTCAAACTTGAGCTGACAAGTGGCAAGTAACATTCGCACCACACAAGTGCCAGGCAATGACCATCTCCAACAAGCGAGACTCTAACCATCTCCCCTTGACATTCAATGGCATTACCATCGCTGAATCCCCCACTATCAACATCCTGGGGGTTACCATTGATCAGAAACTGAACTGGACCAGCCATATAAATACTGTGGCTACAAGAGCAGGCCAGAGGCTGGGAATTCTGCAGCGAGTGTCTCACCTCCTGACTCCCCAAAGCCTTTCCACCATCTACAAGGCACAAGTCAGGAGTGTGATGGAATACTCTCCACTTGCCTGGATGAGTGCAGCTCCAACAACACTCAAGAAGCTTGACACCATTCAGGATAAAGCAGCCCGCTTGATTGGCACTCCATCCACCACCTTCAACATTCACTCCCTCCACCACCGGCGCACTGTGGCTGCAGTGTGTACCATCTACAAGATGCACTGCAGCAACTCGCCAAAGCACCTTCCAAACCCGCGACCTCTACCACTTAGAAGGACAAGGGCAGCAGATGCATGGGAACATCACCACCTACAAGTTTCCCGCCAAGCCACACACCATCCTGACTTGGACCTGTCCTTCACTGTCGCTGGGCCAAAATCCTGGAACTCCCTTCCGAACAGCATTGTGGGTGTACCTACACCATATGGACTGCAGCAGTTCAAGAAGGCGGCTCACCACCATCTTCTCAAGGGCAATTAGGGATGGGCACTAAATGCAGGCCTAGCCAGCGACGCCCACATCCCATCAATGAATTAAAAAAAAAGAGGGGATATCAGTCAGGGTTCCTGCTCCTGATCACTGCCCAGTGACCCCTGGGTTAGAGAGAAGGGGAAATCAGCCAGTGTTCCTGCTCCTGATCACTGCCCAGTGACCCCTGGGTTAGAGAGGGCAGAAATCAGCCAGGGTTCCTGCTCCTGATCACTGCCCTGTGACTCCTGCTGTAAAGTGGATGGGGGACAATGAGGACAGGATCTGGCTCAGCAGTGATGGCGCTCATAGCCGAATAGTCTGCCGACATTGTGTACAATTTTGGTCGCCTTACCTAAGGAAGGATATACGTGCCATAGAGGGAGTGCAACGAAGGTTCACGTTTAATTCCTGGGATGGCGGGACTGTCATATGAGAAGAGATTGAGTAAACTAGGCCTGTATTTGCTTGAATTCTGAAGAATGAGAGGGGATCTCATTGAAGCATACAAAATTATTACAGGGCTTGATAGGATGGATGCTGGGAGAATGTTTCCCTTGGCTGGGGAGTCTAGAACCAGGGGCCACAGCCTCAGGATAAAGGGTAGGCCATTCAGGACTGAGATGAGAAGAAATTTCTTCACACAGAGGGTGGTGAATCTTTGGAATTCTCTACCCCAGAGGGCTGTGGAGGCTCAGTCATTGGGTATATTCAAAACAGAAGGCGATAGATTTCTGACTAGTAAGGACATCAAGGGATATGGCGATAGGGCTGGTGAATGGAGTTGAGGCAGAAGATCAGCCATGATCTCATTGAATGGCGGAGCAGGCTCGAAGGGCCGAATGGCCGACTCCTGCTCCTATTTCTGATGTTCTTATGACACACAGTAGATGAGGCACTACAGCAGCCCAGCAAGAGTCCAAGCTGTAGGGGGATAAAATCAGGGCCAGAGATTGAGTTTCCGTGCACTGATTCAAAGGAGCAAATCAATAGCAGGCTGCCTCCCCCTGATAGGCCTGCCCACCATCAATAACTCCTCTATTTATCTGAAATCTGCTGTCTTCGAAATGACTGTCAGAACCTCATGAGTCCAGTGTCAGACAGCTGTTTAAATTAAACCTTGATAATTATTCAAATTAAAGCTGATTTAGGGGCAATGTGGAGCAGTACAGACCAGGCTTCTCACTCATTACAGAGCTGAAACTGACCATCTTACTCCATAAATCACCAGACTCCACCCTGCAGTTATGTTGCATCCTCTGTCAATGTTTATCGCTCAATCAACATCACTGAAACAGATTATCTGGTCATTATCACATTGCTGTTTGTGGGCTATTGCTGTGCACAAATTGGCTGCCGCGTTTCCCACAATACAACAGTGACTACTTTTCAAAAAGTACTTCAATGGCTGTAAAGCACTTTGGGACATGAAAGGTGCTATAGAAATGCAAGTCTTTCTTTCTTTATGAAGAGAGTAAAAGCTGGAGCTGTGGTGTATCAGCGAATGCAACAGTGGATGGGTCCCTGTGACTGGAACCCCATGACCGGAACCCCATGACCGGTCCCTGTGACTGGAACCCCATGACCGGTCCCTGTGACTGGAACCCCATGACCGGTCCCTGTGACTGGAACCCCATGACCGGTCCCTGTGACTGGAACCCCATGACCGGTCCCTGTGACTGGAACCCCATGACCGGTCCCTGTTACTGGAACCCCATGACCGGTCCCTGTTACTGGAACCCCATGACTGGGTCCTGTGACTGGAACCCCATGACCGGGTCCTGTGACTGGAACCCCATGACCGGGTCCTGTGACTGGAACCCCATGACCGGTCCCTGTGACTGGAACCCCATGACCGGAACCCCATGACCGGTCCCTGTGACTGGAACCCCATGACCGGTCCCTGTGACTGGAACCCCATGACCGGTCCCTGTGACTGGAACCCCATGACCGGTCCCTGTGACTGGAACCCCATGACCGGTCCCTGTGACTGGAACCCCATGACCGGTCCCTGTGACTGGAACCCATGACCGGTCCCTGTTACTGGAACCCCATGACCGGTCCCTGTTACTGGAACCCCATGACCGGTCCCTGTGACTGGAACCCCATGACTGGGTCCTGTGACTGGAACCCCATGACCGGTCCCTGTGACTGGAACCCCATGACCGGTCCCTGTGACTGGAACCCCATGACTGGGTCCTGTGACTGGAACCCCATGACCGGTCCCTGTGACTGGAACCCCATGACCGGTCCTGTGACTGGAACCCCATGACCGGTCCTGTGACTGGAACCCCATGACCGGGTCCTGTGACTGGAACCCCATGACCGGGTCCTGTGACTGGAACCCCATGACCGGGTCCTGTGACTGGAACCCCATGACCGGGTCCTGTGACTGGAACCCCATGACCGGTCCTGTGACTGGAACCCCATGACCGGGTCCTGTGACTGGAACCCCATGACCGGGTCCTGTGACTGGAACCCCATGACCGGGTCCTGTGACTGGAACCCCATGACCGGGTCCTGTGACTGGAACCCCATGACCGGGTCCTGTGACTGGAACCCCATGACCGGGTCCTGTGACTGGAACCCCATGACCGGGTCCTGTGACTGGAACCCCATGACCGGGTCCTGTGACTGGAACCCCATGACCGGGTCCTGTGACTGGAACCCCATGACCGGTCCCTGTGACTGGAACCCCATGACCGGGTCCTGTGACTGGAACCCCATGACCGGGTCCTGTGACTGGAGCCAGTGACCAGTGCCTTCCCTTCACCGCGTTACTTTGTCCATTGTTATGACTGCAGTGGAAGTGTCGACATCAGGGAAAAGTTTGGTATTACATTTATGATCAAAAGGAGAGAGACAGATTCAATCGAAGGGAGCTAGGGTACCTTTTACTGTGCAAACTGTAGCCAGTGTGTGACACGATGTGTGTGACAGTGTGTGTGACACGATGTGTGTGACAGTGTGTGTGACACGATGTGTGCGACAGTGTGTGCGACACGATGTGTGTGACAGTGTGTGACACGATGTGTGTGACAGTGTGTGTGACACGATGTGTGCGACAGTGTGTGCGACACGATGTGTGTGACAGTGTGTGACACGATGTGTGTGACAGTGTGCATGACGCTCTGTGTGACGTTGGGTCCCAGACACTGATTCAGTAATTCTCTCTTTCTGCAGCTACCACAACCTACACGACTGAGAGGTCAGAGCACTTTAAACCGTGCATGGATAAGGACCTCACCTACTGCCTGAACGAGGGCGAGTGCTTCATCATCGAAACCCTCGCTGGAAATAACAAACACTGCCGGTGAGTGAACTGCACCCCCCTGCCCGTAAGGCTGGGACCTGAGCCTGACAGCAACATTCTGCAATCCTCGCAAAGATGCTGTAGATTAAAGTGGGATTGCACAGCTCGCCAGTGAAACTGGACAATCCAAGCAGTGCAATATCTGACCCAGCGCCTTGTCTTAACTCGTCTGTCTTTCAAAACATAGCTTGGGCAGCGATGGGATGTTAGTGGCTCATCAACGTAATATAACAGCAAATATCAAACACCTCTGTCTGGGATTGCGTTGGTTTTGTTCCTTTCATTGAGTGAGCAGACACAGGAAGTTATAAACCAGCTGCACACACAGGAATCCCATCCGGCCCAACTGAGTACAATGTATAGTATAGAATATATTTAAGAAGGAGACAGATAGATTTCTAGACACAACGGGCATCAAGGGGTACGGGGAGAGAGCGGGAATATGGTATTGAGATAGTGGATCAGCCATGATCATATTGAATGGCGGAGCAGGCTCGAAGGGCCGAATGGCCGACTCTTATTTTTCTATTTTTATGTGTTGTGAGGACTTGTCACTTCTGCTGGCCAGTTGTTTGAGGGAGGAGGCAAGTCACATAAATCAAACACTAACGTGTTGTGTGATTTGTTCAGAAATGTGTTTGGCAGCTTTTTAAATTGAACAGACGGTTAAATAAATACTGGCTGACAGGGTTACTGTCGTTAGCAACTTCTTTTCAAATCTTGGAGTCAGTCCGATGCTTTCATACAGGTAAGGAAATTTCAGCAATCTTTGGTGTGAATCTGTCTGAAACTTGCCAAGTGTTAGCTTGCTAGATACTCCCATAGTTGGCAAGAATTTAAGGAGAGCTATGTATATAAAAGTTAATTATAATATGTAGTTTAGCAGAGAGATAGTGAACCACTTATATTAATTATAATGCAGTCTAACATTAACCAACAAAACATTATTTATTCACTTGCTCATTTTATGTTCAGTAAATTGGTTTGGGCGTTTAGAGCCTAGCGCAAGTTCTTGTGTCATCTCCTACTCCTGCTGCTTGAAGATGAGAAGGACCCTTGGGAAACAAGGAATGGAGACAATCTCGAAAGCAAATATGGAGATAGGATTTCTGTTCATTATCCTGGGCGTGCTATCAGGGCAAGTGTAAACACGTTCGAGAGCGTGTGGTGGGGGGGAGCATGTGTGGTGGGGGGGGCACTTCTAAAAGTATTCTGAAATACAAAAGCAGAGATACATCTAGAGCATAAAGGGTAAAAAAAGAGCTGCAAGTATGAATAGTAATGAATATATTGGCTGCAGCTGACGTTAAGCATGCTCCTGTCCCACTGCACTTTGTGTAACTTTCTGCTTTCACAACACCACCAAAGCCTTTTGCTTTCCTTTTACACTTTAAAAAGGGTGAAAAGTGATTCATGAAACACGGGTGAAAATCCTGGAATCCCGTGCAATAAAACGAATTCTAGTTTTCTAGCTAGCCCTTCAGGGTGTCTAGTTGTTCAGCGGGATGGGCACAGCTCTCAGCTGCAGTAAGACTTTAACGATGGTTTGAAATGCCAAAGCTTTGCTCTCGTTAGGGCTTCTGAGAGTAACATTCCACCAGGGTGAAAGATTCCTGCCTGCTCTCCGGCCAATGCTGCCTCTGGTCCTGTCGTTAACCTCGCTCCCGTGTAACTGTGAATAGAAAGGAAACAAAATGTTCCATCTTTGGGCTGTTAGTGAGATATTGACCTCACCCAGGGTCAGTCACAGTGACCTCGCCACCCCAGGTCAGTCACAGTGACCTCACATAAGGACATAAGAAATAGGAGCAGGAGCCAGTCATTTGGCCCCTCGAGCCTGCTCCGCTATTCAATAAGATCATGGCTGATCTTCTACCTCAACTCCACTTTCCTGCACTATCCCCATATCCCTTGATTCCCTTAATATTGAAAAATCTATCGATCTCTGTCTTGAATATACTCAACGACTCAGCCTCCACAGCCCTCTGGGGTAGAGAATTCCAAAGATTCACAACCCTCTGAGTGAAGAAATTTCTCCTCATCTCAGTCCTAAATGGCCGACCCCTTATTCTGAGACTGTGACCCCTGGTTCTAAACTCCCCAGCCAGGGGAAACATCCTTCCTGCATCTATCCTGTAAGAATTTTGTATGTTTCAATGAGATCACCTCTCATTCTTCTAAACTCAAGAGAATATAGGCCTAGTCTACACAATCTCTCCTCATAGGACAATCCCCCCATCCCAGGAACCAGTCTGGTGAACCTTCGCTGCACTCCCTCTATGGCAAGTATATTCTTCCTTAGGTTAGGAGACCAAAACTGTCCACAATACTCCAGGTGTGGTCTCACCAGGGCCCTGTATAACTGCAGTAAGACGTCTTTACTCTTATACTCAAATCTTCTTGTAATAAAGGCCAACATACCATTTGCTTTCCTAATTGCTTGCTGTACCTGCATGTTAACTTTCAGTGATTCGTGTACAAGGACACCCAGGTCCCTCTGAACACCAACATTTTCTAATCACTCACCATTTAAAAAATACTCTGCTTTTCTATTTTTCCTACCAAAGTGGATAACTTCACATTTCTCCACATTATATTCCATTTGCCATGTTCTTGCCCACTCACTTAGCCTGTCTATATCCCCTTGAAACCTCCTTGCATCCTCCTCACTACTTACATTCCCACCCAGCTTTGTATCATCAGCAAACTTGGATATATTACATTTGGTCCCTTCATCCAAATCATTGATATAGATTGTGAATAGCTGAGGCCCAAGCACTGATCCTTGCGGCACCCCACTAGTTACAGCCTGCCAACCCGACAATGACCTGTTTATTCCTACTCCCTGTTTCCTGTCCGTTGACCAATCCTCAATCCATGCTCGTATATTACCCCCAATCCCATGAGCCCTAATTTTGTTTAATAACCTCTTGTGTGGCACCTTATCGAATGCCTTCTGAAAATCCAAATACACCACATCCACTGGTTCCCCCTTATCTATTCTGCTAGTTACAACCTCAAAAAAACTCCAATAGATTTTTCAAACACTATTTCCCTTTCATAAAACCGTGGAACTCTGCCCAATCCTATTATTATTTTCTAAGTGTCCTGTTACCACGTCCTTAATAATAGATTCTAGCATTTTCCCTACTACTGATGTCAGGCTAATTGGTCTGCAGTTTCCCGTTTTCTCTCTCCCTCCTTTCTTAAATAGTGGGGTTACATTTGCTACCTTCCAATCCATGGGAACCGTTCTAGAATCTATGGAATTTTGGAAAATGACAACCAATGTATCCACTATCTCTGTAGCCACCTCTTTCAAAACCCTAAGATGTAGGCCATCAGGTCCAGGGGATTTATCAGCTTTCAATCCCAATAATTCTCCAGTACAATTTTTTTTACGAATACTAATTTCTTTCTGTTCCTCATTCTCGCTAGAGCCTTGGTTCTCCACTATTTCCGGGAAGTTTTTTGTGTCGTCTTCCGTGAAGACAGACACAAAGGGCTCGATTTAATTAAAATCGGAAATCTACAGCTGATCCCGCCGGAAGCGGCTCCGGAACCCGCCCACCACGCAACCCGACTTTAAGCCGCCTTGGTAAATAAAATCGCGGCCAAAGTATTTGTTTAATTTCTCTGCCATTTCCTTATTCCCCATTATAACTTATGTCTCAGCCTGTAAGGGACCCACATTTACTTTTACTCATTTTTCCTTTTTACATACCTATAGAAGCTTTTACACTCTGTTTTTATGTCTCTAGCTAGTTTATTCTCATTCTATTTTCCCGTTCTTTATCAATTTCTTGGTCCTCCTTTGCTGAATTCTAAAATCCTCCCAATCCTCAGGCTTACTATTTTTGGCAGCATTATAAGCCTCTTCCTTTGATCTAATACTATCTTTAACTTCTTTTGTTAGCCACGGTTGGACCCCTTTTCCTGTGGGGTTTTTGAGCCTTAAAGGAATGTATATTTGTTGTAATTTATGTATTCTTTAAATGTTAGCCATTGCTTGTCTACCATCATACCTTTTAATGTAGTTTCCCAATTACCGTAGCCAAATCGCCCTCAGACCTACATAGTTTGCTTTGTTTAGATTTAAGACCCGAGTGTCAGATTTAACTAAATCACTTTCAAACTGAATATAAAATTCTATCATATTATGGTCACTCTTCCCTAAAGGCCCCTTTACTCTCATTGCATAACGCCAGAACTAAAATAGCCTGTTCCCTAGTTGATTCCTCAACATACTGATCTAGAAAACTATCTTGCATACATTCCATGAATTCATTCTCCACACTATTACTGCAAATTTGGTTTGCCAAATCTATATGTAGATTAAAGACCCCCATGATCACTGTATTACCCTTGTTACATGCACCTCTAATTTCTTAATTTATACTCTGCCCTACATTACAACTGTTGTTTGGGGAACTATAAACTACTCCCACCAATGTTTTCTGCCCCTTGATGTTTCTTAGCTCCACCCAACCTTCTAAAAGTTAAGTATCCTGGAATATTTAGTTCCCAACTTTGGCCACTTTGCAACCACGTCTCCGTTACAGCTATTAGATCAAACCTGTTAATTTCTACCTGCGCTATTAATTTCTATCTGCTATTAATTCATCTATTTTGTTGCGAATGCTTCGTGCATTCAGATATAGCGCCTTTAGCTGTGACTTATTTCTATTTTTCCCCTGATGTCACCTTAGTCACTGATGCCCTATGACCTTTGTTACTCTCTCTGTCCTTTCCTGACCCACTCTGCTTATTTTTACCCAAAACTCTGCTCTGCTCTAGAGCCTTGACATTTCTCTTGCTGCTTTTAAATTTAATCTTTCCTGAATCCTCCCCCCCCCCCCCCACTTCATTAGTTTAAAGCCCTGTCTACTGCCCTAATTATTCAGTTCGCCAGGACACTGGTCCCAGCCTGGTTTAAGTGGAGCCCATCCCAACAGAACAGCTCCCTCTTTCCTCAGTACTGGTAGCAGTGCCCCATGAATTGAAACCTCTTACTCCCACACCACTCTTTGAACCACGCATTTAAACCTCTAATTTGTTTGTTCCTATGCCAATTTGCTCATGGCTCAGGTAACAATCCAGAGATTATTACCTTTTGAGGTTCTGCTATTTAATTTGGATCCTAGCTCCTCAAACTCCCTCAGCAGAACCTCATTCCTAGTTCTACCTATGTCGTTGGTTCCTACGTGGACCACAACAACTGGATCCGCCCCCTCCCACTCCAAGTTCTTCTCCAGCTGTGAGGAGATGCCTTTAACCGGGCAGGCAACACAACCTTCGGAACTCTCGGTCACAGCTGCAGAGAACATTATCTATCCCCCTGACTATACTGTCCCTACCACAACTACATTCCCTTTCACTCCCCCCACTTAAATGGCCTCCTATACCATGGTGCCATGGTCTGCTTGCTCATCCATCCTGCAGGCTTTTCCCTCATCCACACAAGCAGCAAGAACCTCATACCTGTTGGACAAGGGTAAAGGCTGAGGCTCTTCCAGCACTGCACCTGGGGTCCCCTTACCTGCTTGAGTTGCAGTCACACCCTCCTGTCCCTGACCACTAACCAGACCTGTACCACTGCCTAACCTAAGGGGCGTGACTGCCTCCTGGATCAAAGTGTCCAGGTAACTCTTCCCCATTCCTGATGCCCCGCAATGTCTGCACCTCAGACTCCAGCTCAACAACTCTGAGCTGAAGTTCCTCAAGATGCAGGCACTTACTGCAAACATGGTTGTCCGGGATCACAGTGCGCTCCACAAACTCCCTGCAGTTGAGGCACACCACCTGCACTCTTGAATTTTGGTAACTTAGTTTACAATGTAGTTTCTTGACTACTTACTTGATCTAGATTAAGTTAAGTGTCCTGCTATTAAATATACCTCTAACACAAAGCACGACAAGTAGTGTAGGCAAAAAGCAGCAACTCCTTCCCCCTCTTCTCCGAATTCCCACTCTTTCCAAATTCCCAAATAAAACACTCTGTTCAAGACCACCCCCTTTAATCCCGCTCTGTGCAGACCCATGTCTGAGATTTTTCACCCCCCCGGGTCAGTGTTCTTGCTTCCAATCAGAGATTCCGATCACACCCGGCCCCATTCTTTTCTGTTCTCTCTCTCTCTCTCTGCCCCTCTAGAACGGTATTTCTCCCTGACCCTCACTAGTTTCGCTGCCCTGACAACATCTCGCGTTTCACAGGCCTCTCTCCCCATGTTTGGTCACTCATTCAGCCCCTGCTATCTGCCCAGTTCCCCCTGCCTCATTGCTCTGCCCTGCAGTCCCCAGGACCTGTATTCCCGATTGTAAAAACTCGGCTGCAGCGAGTGGCAGCACTCACAGGGTTAATGCTGTTTGCGTGGAGTCCTTCCCGCGCTGACACTGTCTATTCCATAAGGACCTGCGTGAGAGAGGCTGACATCCATTAAAGCGAATCTTCTCTCGGGCCTCATACCCACTTAATCTTTTCTCTATGGAAAGCCTTCCTGGTGTGTTTTGACTTTGTTTTGAGGCCGAGTGATGTGGAATTGAAGAGATTCACTGATCACTAATGGTGTTTAGAGGAGAACAAAGACTGTTCATTACTTTTTAAGTGGCTAATGTTTTAAAGCCCAATTTTAGCAATTAACACATTAAAGTGTGATTCTCACCAATTAACCTGATGCAAGAACCAATTGCATCTTTTCAAATGCTTACTGTTCCTTTGCTGTGCTGTTCCTCTCATCTGACATCTTATATTATTATATTGTCACCAGTCTCTGTTAACGGGAGAATCTCAATTGTAATTTCTGAATTGCCAAAATGGGCCAGCTGTGTTCTGAGTGTTCAAACTGATCGGGAGGGTTTGAGTGGACAGAGCAGGAGAGGCGGGGATGGTATTTGACTTCTCCCGCGATCTTGATCATTCTGCTTCTCACAGACTTCAAAGGAAAGTTCTCGAGCAGCAGTAACTTTAGTCCTGCCCAGTCTGACTGTACCGACCAGAAAGGCCTACGTGTGATCCCCGGTGTGTGCTGGCCTGAGCTGAGAAATATCCAGATTCAGGATCAAAGCCAAGCCTAATGCTCCCGATCACTGAGCTGTGGCAGGGTGTGGCAGGGTGTCACTCGGCAGCCTTCCCCTCCCTGGAACTTAGAAGGTTAGGGGGGGAACTAAAGACAATCACTATCACTGAGGAAATAGCACTTGGTAAAATAATGGGACTAAAAGACGACAAATCCCCTGGACCTGATGGCCTGCATCCCAGGGTCTTAAAAGAAGTGGCTGCAGAGATAGTGGATGCATTGGTTGCAATAGACCAAAATTCCCTGGACTCTGGAGAGGTCCCAGCGGATTGGAAAACCGCGAATCTAACACCCCTATTTAAGAAAGGAGGGAGACAGAAAGCAGGAAATGATAGACCAGTTAGCCTAACATCTGTCGTTGGGAAAATGCTGGAGTCCTTCATTGAGGAATCAGTAGCAGGGCATTTGGAAAATCATAATACAGTCAAGCAGAGTCAGCACGGTTTTCTGAAAGGGAAATCATGTTTAACAAATTTACTGGAGTTCTTTGAGGATGTAACGAGCAGGGTGGACAAAGGTGAACCAGTGGAAGTGGTGTATTTGGATTTCCAGAAGGCATTTGATAAGGTGCCACATAAAAGGTTACTGCATAAGATAAGAGCTCACGGGGTTGGGGGTAATATATTAGCATGGATAGAGAATTGGCTAACTAACAGAAAGCAGAGAGTCGGGATAAATGGGTCATTTTCCGGTTGGCAAACGGTAACTAGTGGGGTGCCACAGCGATCAGTGCTGGGGCCTCAACTATTTACAATCTACATTAATGACTTGAATAAAGGGATCGAGTGTAATGTAGCCAAGTTAGCGGATGATACAAAGATGGGTGGGAAAGCAAGTTGTGCAGAGGATTCAAAGAATCTGCAAAGGGATGTAGACAGGCTAAGTGAGTGGGCAAACATTTGGCAGATGGAGTATAATGTGGGAAAGTGCAAGGTTATCCACTTTGGCAGGAAAAATAAAAAAGCAAACTATTATTTAAATGGAGAGATTACAAAATGCTACAGTTCAGAGGGACCTGGGGGTCCTTGTGCATGAAACACAGCATGCAGGTACAGCAAGTAATCAAAAAGGCAAATGGAATGTTGGCCTTTATTTCAATGGGGTTGGAGTATAAAAGCAGGGAAGTCCTGCTACAACTGTACAAGGTATTGGTGAGACCACACCTTGAGTACTGCGTACAGTTTTGGTCTCCTTATTTAAGGAATGATATACTTGCATTGGAGGCAGTTCAGAGACAATTCACACGGTTGATTCCTGAGATGAGGGGGTTGACTTAGGAGGAAAGATTAAGCAGGTTGGGCCGATACTCATTGGAATTTAGAAGAATGAGAGGTGATTTTATTGACACATGTAAGCTACTGAGGGGGCTCGACAAGGTAGATGCAGAGAGGATGTCTCTCCTCATGGGGAAATCTATAACATGGGGGCACAGTTTTAGAATAAAGGGTCACCCTCGATAGTCGTTCAGACACGCCAAAGCAAACGGCTGTGACGTGTCTGAACGACTATCAACCTGTCGCACTCACACCCATCATAATGAAGTGTTTCGAGAGACTGGTCCTGGCTCACATCAAAGCCAGTGTTCCCGCCTCTCTTGACTAACACCAGTTTGCCTATCGTGCAAACAGATCAACGGAGGATGCAATCACAACTGCTCTACATTCTGCATTGAAACACTTAGACGGTAAAGAGACCTACATCAGAATGCTGTTCATAGACTACAGCTCAGCATTCAACACTATCGTCCCCAACAAGCTGGCCACCAAACTCCACACTCTTGGCCTGAACACTTCCCTTTGCAACTGGACCCTGGACTTCCTAACTAACAGACCCCAGTCTGTCAAATTAGGTAACCACACCTCCCCCCCCCCCCCCCCGACCCTGAACACGGGGGCCCCCACAAGGATGTGTGCTGAGCCCCCTCCTCTACTCCCTCTTCACCCACGACTGTGTGGCTGTTCATGGTTCCAACACCATCATCAAGTTTGCGGATGACACCACGGTAGTAGGCCAGATCACCAACAACGATGAGTCAGCCTACAGGGAGGAGGTCCAGCATCTCGTGAAGTGGTGCGCCGATAACAACCTGGCCCTTAACATCAAGAAAACCAAGGAAATCATTGTGGACTTCAGGAAGTCTAAAGGCGGAAGTCACACCCCCATCCACATCCATGGGGCTGTGGTGGAAAGGATGGACAGCTTTAGAGTTCCTCGGAGTCCACATCACGGAAGACCTCTCCTGGTCCCTCAATACCTCCTCTTTGGTGAAGAAGGCCCAGCAGTGCCTATATTTCCTAAGGAGGCTGAAGGGATGTAACCTGTCACCCCTGATCCTCTCTAACTTTTACCGCTGCACAATAGAGAGCATCCTGATGAACTGTATCACAGTATGGTATGGCAGCTGTAGCTACTATGACCGGAAAGCCCTGCCGCGGGTAGTCAAAACTGCCCAACGCATTACTGGCACCCGGCTACCGACCATAGAGAACATCTACCAGAAACGCTGTTTACAGAGGTCACTGACCATCATCAAAGACCCTACCCACCCCAGCCACAGTTTGTTCGCCCTCCTGCCATCTGGGAGACGCTACAGATGCATTCGCACCCGAACGACCAGATTTAGGAACAGCTTCTTTCCCAGGGCTGTCATCCTACTGAACTCTACAAATAAACTCTAAAGCCTGCACATCTGCCAATGCACTTGTTTATGTTTATGTTTATGTATTACAAGCCAAATGAATGTTGAATGTTAAATGTCTTAATCAAAATGTACACTCTCGGGAGCCGCAAGCCTACATTTCCTTGCACTGCACTTGTGCACTAACAATGACAATAAAAGTTGATTATTATATTATATGGAACTGAGATGAGGAGGAACTTCTTCTCTCCGAGGGTTGTAAATCTGTGGAATTCTCTTCCCCAGAGAGCTGTGGAGGCTGGGTCATTAAATACATTTAAGGTGGAGATAACAGATTTTTGCAAGATAAGGGAGTGAAGGGTTATGAGGAGCGGGCGGGGAAGCGGTTTTGAGCCCAAGATCAGCCATGATCTTATTGAATGGCGGAGCAGGCTCGAGGGGCCAAGTGGCCTATTCCTGCTCCTATTTCTTATGTTCTTATGTGATTTGAGCGAAGTTTTCAGGATATTAAGGGGAACAGATAGGGTAGATAGAGAGAAACTATTTCTGCTGGTTGGGAATTCTAAGACTTGGGAATCTAGTTTAAAAATTAGAGCCAGACCTTTCAGGAGTGAAATTAGGAAACACTTCTACACACAAAGGATGGTAGAAGTTTGAAAAACTCTTCAGCAAACAGCAATTGGTGCTAGATCAATTGTTAATTTTAAATTGGAGATTGATAGCTTTATGTTAACCAAAGGCATTAACGGCCATGGGCCAAAGGCGGGTTTATGGAGTTCGGTCACAGATCAGCAGAGATTTTGTACCTTTGCAATAATGCAGTGTTTGCCAAGTTTTACCCTGTCTCTATAATTCATGTTGGGTTTGAACTGGTTAAATCCACATTTATATTTTCTTGTTAAGCATCAATAAATGGTGAATGTGCAAATTTTCTCATGTTTATCCGCCACATTACATAATGTTCAGCATTGAGGTGATGCCAAGGCAGAGGGAAAGCCAGGAAACGTCCATCAGAGCACAGCAGGGGAGACAGTTATCTCCGTCGATTCACACAGCAGAGGGTTTCATCAGTGAGTCTCCCTTTGTTCGATAAGTTGCAGGAGCAATGGGGATCGAGGAGGGTCACCAGGTGATCTGTTAAACGGCCTCGATCCCACCGAGAAACGATGTTCCAACTCACAGGGAAACTGTTGATGAATTGTGGGATCTCTGGAAATCAGACCTGCAACATTAGCAACAGCCACGCCTCTGGGGTGAAGGATTTAGCTGTGAGGCTGTTACATTTTGAGCTGAGGACAGGTTGGCCTCCGATAGTTTGGCAGTCTCAGTTCAACCTGCAAGATGTGGAGAAGCCTTGGGTTAAAGAACCAGAGCTTGATGATGGGGCTTGTGACATTCGGTTTCAGACCTAAACTTACGACCAGCACGTGGCTGACATAAGCTCCGGACAGTAGTCAGACTGCAGGTTAGGAAGCGGGCAACTGTACTGAGGTGGAAACCATACCCTGTCTGAAACACCAACATGGCTCACGTGGATTGTCACCTCTCCTAACTGCAGCCAGACACAGGTTCCAACAGATTACAAGGGTCTCCGCTGACGGAGTGGGACTACTTGGACAGCTCTTTAAAGAGCCGGTACAGGCACGATGGGCTGAATGATCTCCTTGTGTTGTGTGATTCTATGATGCTAACTTCCGCTGTCTTGCCCAAATGACCATTGTGATGCGTTAACTGAGACATTGTGTTGATGGGATGTTCCACCATGAAGGGTAATTGCAGGTAGTCTGTCTCCGCTGTCAGCCAATGTGTGCTTGGCACTTACTGGGTTAGGAGTGTAAACTCTGGCTCATTTCCTGCCAATTACCCAGGGTGCTCTGGCCAATTTAACTATCGGCAAACTCCGCACAGAAGAAGAATTGAACGTGAAACCTTCTGTTGGTTTGACACCGTGGTCACTCGGAGCGGTCTGCCTCAACAGAGAACGTTCTGTGAGGTGACACGAGACCCAGCTCTGCCTGTGAACCCTGATATGGGACAGACATCACCATGGAGCTTTGTGTATGTAGAGATTTAAATCCATGACACAGGTTCTTGAGTTGTGGCTGGAGACAGCTGGATTAGGAGTGTGGTGTCTGCAGCACTGAGTTTTGTAATTAAACCCTGGAGAATCAGACTTGTCTCTACCTCTGCACTGAGCACAGAACTCGATTTAAATTCTAGGTCACATCTCCTGCAAGTAGATAAATGGGCTTCTAAAATAAACCTGCTGAATATTCATAGCCGTATCACAATGCAGCAAGACACCCTCACATAAACACAACCAGGATTAGTGAACCTTCTAATAGTGTCTGAATGCAGCTCGCTTGCACCCGTCCCCCACGCAGTCCTGCATTGAACCCGTTCCCAACTGAACCCCTACCCCACACAGTCCCCCAGTGAACCTGCAGATAGGGGGAGGGTCTTGCTTGGCAGATCAGCATGTCCGACCCTTCCCATTGCCCCGTGAACCACGCTGATTCTTCTCGTGCCTTTCATTGCCAGAGAGGGGCAATAGAATGGTGTCGGGGCTATCCCAGCAAGCATAGTGACTGAGCCATCAGGCCTGTATTATTAATAGAGGGCTTTCAGCACTAATGTGCATCCTGGGATAGCCCCATCTCCATTATTGCAGGAGAAAACCCTCACAACCACCACCGGACAGGTTGTATATTGAGCAAAAAGGAAAGAGACATAAAGAAGAGAAAGAGAGGGAAGTGAGGAGAGAAGATTGGCCGTCACTGGTGGTTCGTGTGATGGATGCAGATCACCACTTTCAGCCAAGGCCCTGTCAGGTAATTGACTCCTCACTGCCACTCTGACCCTAGGCATTTATTGAATGCTGACAACTCATCGGAATGAGCATTTTGCCAGAGGAGTCCTCCCATCTCTTGGCTCAGCCTCTACTGGAGATCGAGTGGCTGCTTTGTCAGGTAAAAGTGAGGTGACTTTGGGGGGTCACAGCCTGTTGTCTCACAGGGGAAGGAAGTGTGTCGCTATAGAAACATTAATCTGCTTACCCAATAGTGTAAAGAAAGAGATACTTACATTTCTATAGCATCTTCCATGACCTCAGGACGTCCCAAAGCGCATTACTGCCAATGAAGTACTTTTTGAAGTTTAGTCACTGTTGTAATGTAGGAAACACGGCAGCCAATTTATGCACAGCCAGCTCCCACAAACAGCAATGACCAGACAATCTGTTTTTAGTGATGTAGATAAGATTTTAAACTAGTAAGAGGGATCTGGTGGAAATAACAGAAGCCTAAAGAGAAAAGAAACAGGAGATGAGAGTAAAGGTCAGACTAAGGCAAGGAATAGGGGTAACATAAATGGTCAGGGAACAGATGTACTTATAGAACACAAGTTTAAAATAACTTAAAAAAATGAGAGGTACTATTAATAAAAACAAATTAAATTGCCTGTCCAACAATGTACACAGCACCCGAAACAAAACGGAGGAACTGGAGGTAATAATTCATAGCGAGGAGCCAGGTGTAGTCGGGATAATTGAAACATGGCTTCATAAAGAATGGGACTGGCAATTAAATATTGCAGGATATAATATTTAGAAAGGATAGGGAAGGAAGAGCAGGGGTTGGGGTAGCTGTACTAATTAGCAATAACATAATGGCAGTAGAAAAAAGGGGCATAACTAATTAAGCTAGAAACCAAATCCATATGGATTGAGATAAAGGAGAAGGGATCAGTCATGATAATAGGTGTATACCACAGAACACCGAATCGTGGAAAGGAGAAGTGGAGGAGGAAATCTGTAGGAAAATCTATGAAATGAGTAAAATACATAGAATAATAATATGGGCAAATAAATAAACTGGCAAGAAGAGGTAGGGAAAGGGAATGGAGTTTTTTGCAGTGTGTTCAGGATTCAAAACTTTGTTACCCAGTACATAAGCCCAACAAGAGAGGAATCACTGCTGGATCTAGTAATGGGAAATGAGCCAGAGGAGGTAACAGAAGTAAGCATAGGGGAGCATCTAGGCAATTGCAATCACAACATGAGAAAGACATATGTAATAACGTAAGAATTAGGAGCCGGAATGGGCCATGCGCCCCAACGAACATGGACTAGGGCCAAAGTAATAGATTGGAAAAAAAGTTAATTTTGAGGGGATGAGAATGGAACTAGGGAAGGTAAACTGGAAAAATATTGACAAAAATATAGAATAGCAGTGGGAAATATTTAAAATGGTGGTGAAGAGTGTTTGGGAGAAATAGTATTTTGCTAAAGGAACAAGAACAAACTAGCCAATAATGACAGACCATGATTAATAAAGAGATAAGGGCAAAATTGAAACTGAAGAAAAAGGCAGACACTAAGTGCAAAGACAATATGGAGAAGATGACAAAAGGGAATACAAAGAGGTTAGGAAAGAAGTTTTTTTTTTAATTGGGAAAGCAAAGAGGAATTATGAAATTAAACTATCAAAGAACATAAAAAGAAATAGTAAAATATTCTACAAACCTATAAATAGTAAAAGGAAAATCAGGAGAAGCACAGTCCATGGTAAACTCACAGGTAATGGCAGTGAAATGGTAGAAATATTAAATAATTACCTTACCTCGGTATTTACCAGGGAGACTAACATGGAGGACATGACCTTAGAAGAAGTGAACAAAAAAGATATAAAGATATTTAAGATAGAAATGGAGGAGATCATTGATAAACTAATCAAACTTAGAGAGGATAAAACACCTGGTCGAGATGGATTGCATTTTAAAAGATGTTGGGGAAGAGATAGCAGAGACACTATTACATATATTTAAAAAATAATTAGAAAAGGGAACAGTGCCAGAGGACTGGCGGGCAGCTAATATGATTCCTATATTTAAAAAGGGAGATACAACAGGCAGGATTTTCATTAGGCCGTGGAGGCGGGATTGGAGGTGTGTGGGGGGTTAAAATCTCAAAATCAGGGGGCACGAACCCATCCCGCCCCCAACCCACCTCCATGCCCGTTTCAAAGGAGGCGGATACCTGACCTGTGCTGGGACCCGCCTCCCTGAGCCGGGAAGGGGATTAGTGCCAATTCACTGCCTGTTAACAGGTAGTTAACAGGCAGTTTTTAGCCTAATCCCTATTTTTATCCCTGAAGTGTGGGATTCCTGACGGCTCCAAACCACGCCAAGTTAGCGAGGCGGACCGTCGGGCTGAGGGGCTTGGAGAGTTCGAGATGTCTGGTGTTCAGGTGAGTGATGGGTGCATGAGTGCAGAGGTAAGTGTGTTTGGTGTGTGTAAAGTGTTTAAAGAAGTTTTACTTACCTTTACTTACCTTTACAGCCTTCCTTCCTTCAGGTCTTGGGGGTCCCTCATCTCACCGGCACAGAAAGCAGAATGGCCGCGAGCTGTCAAAAGTTGCAGCATTCAGCTTTCTGTTCTGGAAAGATCTCTAAATCAGCCTGAGAGGAAGGAATTAATTTAGAGTACAGATTGTCAGTGTTTGATAGCTTCAAAGAGCTGTCAAACGCTGATATTTCATCTGTCAAAAGCTCTTGACAGATGAAATGTCAATCTGTGACATCACCTGTTGCCAGGCGGCCCTTAATTGGCCTGCTGAGCCCGCTGGACGGGTTCAACGAGGTCAATCAAGTCGATGGAGGCGGGACTACAACCCCGAAAGTTGTAGTCCCGCCTCCTACACGCCTCCAGTATCAAAATCCAGCCCAACAAGTCCAGGGAACTATAGACCAATTAGCTTAATGTCAGTGGTGGGGAAAATAATGGAATCTTTACTCAAAGATGTAATAGAAAAACATCTAGAAACTGAAAATGCAATAAAGAGTTCCAAAAGGAAGGTCATGCTTGAGCAGCCTTATTGAATTCTTTGAAGAAGTAACAGAATGAATAGACAATGGTAATGCAGTAGATGTTATATACATGGGCTTTCAAAATGCCTTTAATAAGGTATCACATAGTAGACTCATAACTAAGGTCAGAACATGTGGAGTCAGGGGACAAGGAACAGAATGGACAGCAAGCTGGCTACAGAACAGAAAACCAAGAGTAGGGATTAAAGGTAGTTACTCAGCTTGGCAAATGGTGGGAAGTGATGTTCCACAGGGATCGGTGCTGGGACCACTGTACTTCACCATTTACATAAAATTAAAGCTAGGCCTTTCAAGGATGTCAGGAAGCATTTCTTCACACAAAGGGTAGTGGAAATCTTGCTCTCTCCCTCAAACAATTGTTGCGGCTGGGGGTCACTTGAAAATTTCAAAACAGATTGATAGATTTTTGTTAACCAAGGGTATTAAGGGTTACAGAACAACAACAACAACTTGTATTTATACAAAGGCGGGTAGATGGAGTTAAGATACAGATCAGCCATGATCTAATTAAACGGCAGAACAGGCTCGAGGGGCTGAGTGGCCTCCTCCTGTTCCTGCCCAGTGCTGGAGAAGACACAGTGAGTTGGCACTGAGTAGCTTGTTACAGGAAGTGATCCAACACCCTGAGATTACATCAGCAGAGAGACTGGGAAAATGCAGCCACTGCCTCTCCCTGGATCGGTGCTGAGCAAACAGCTCACCGAATTGGGAATATTTTCTCTTCATTTATCTTTTCTGTTGCTGTCCAGAGCACAAGTTCTTACTCTGTGAAACCAGCTGCTGAGCTGAGACAGCTGTACCGTTTGAGGAGAATTGTGTGGCAGCGAGTGAATTACTGGCAAGGCTGTGACTGGTGCCTCTCTGAGAGGACAAGTCACCAAGATGCTGATGTGAGGGGGAGGATTAAACAAAGTGAATACTAAACCCGCTGCCTCAGCAGCCAGAATCTTGCCCTACTTCGGGATTGGGCTTCAGTTTGGGTCGTCCCTGCTTCGACAGTAAGGAGCTGATTGTATTTCTGAGTGAGGCCTGAAAGGCACACACACTGATGGTCTGAATTTGTGTCAGTCTATTCACACGGCGTAATGTGTCTGTAATTCAGGGCACTTTGATCAGATTGCAGCCACATCCTGATTGTCACCCTGGAAACATTCCGAGGGGATAAAGGCCACTGATTTGGGTCAGGGGGTAAAGGTCACTGATCTAGGTCAGGGGGTAATGGCTACTGATCTGGGTCAGGGGTGAAAATCCCAATACTAACCAGTCGTTACCAAGTTACCCTGATGTTTACTGTTAATTGGAACTTGTCTGGCACTGAGTCTGAAACATAGAACATACACCACACGAGATCTCTGCGCTCCACTGATTCTGGCCTCTTCCTCATCCTTGACTTCCATCGCTCCATCATTGACGGCCATGCCTTCAGCTACCTGGGCCCAAAGCTCTGGAATTCCCACCCTTAAACCACTCCGCCTCTCTCTCCTCCTTTAAGATGCTCCTTAAATTGCCACTCTTCCTAATATCTCCTTCTCTAGCTCTATGTATATTTTTGTCCGATTGCAACGCTGTAAATTTCCTTGGAATGTGTTCTCTCTGCATTCTGTAATTTGTTGCTGGTTGAATAAGCTCTGGATTGAGCCTGTGCATTGTGTGCAGAAACTATTCTATTAGATGAGCGGTGAAATGAAACAGACTTCAGTGTGAAAACATCCTTTAGTTGAAACACAAACGGGTTTTTGTTGAACGGTTCGTGCAGCAGTTTAATTATCAGATATCAGCCTACACACTCAGGAATGCAGTGTATAAGCATCATCTAGTTTGTTTTTAAATGAATAAGCTGAGTCTGAATAGGGTAATGATTTTTATAATATCCCTTTCAGCAGAAGTGTGCAGTGATTGCCCGTGGACAGAATGCATTGAAAAGTGGTTCATTTATATACTCCATGTTTAACTCAGCCAAACCCTATAGAATCTGCCACCATCTTCCCCTCCCCAGCACAACCTGGAAAGGAGAGCGAGTTGGAATTTGGAGCGGAGGCGTCTGTTTAACTCGTTCCTGCCTGGACTTTGAGGCATTTTATTTGTTATTGACATTTTCCATTTGGAAACTGATGACGCAGGGACAGTCGTTACTCTCGGTCACAGCACTGGGCAGTATTCAGGACTGGATCACCTCCATTGGCAGCTCCCTCAGTCACTGCTCTGCTGATTCTGGGCTCCCTGTCTCTGATCACACAAATGCTTACAATATGACTGAGGTTTTTATTTGCTGCAGTGAAATCTGGGAAGATCTCATTCACCATTTGGTGGGAGTTTTGTGCTGGACATCAGGACCTCCCAGCTGAAGGTCACAAACTCCCACAATGTAGCCAGGGCGTTGGCAATATCCAATATTCCTCACAGTTTCTTCTGTTGAAGAATGAGAGAAGATAAGTGTGAGCTGTGGAGGCAGGTGACCAGAACACTCCGAGTAACAAGGTGTCCTCCATAAAACTCCAGGGCTTGTGGTCACTGCCACACTGAATGCTGAAATAGCATGGCAGCACAGAATGCTCTCGCTTTCTCTCATAGCAAGTGAGGGAGTTGCACAAATCCACAACCAAGGAGAAAAAAGAACAAAGAAAAGGGGAGAGGGAAGAGGATGGGAATGAGGAGAGAATCAAATGAATGTCACTGAGCGGAAACCTGATGTGCGATCAGCCACACTGGGCTTTGGCACCAGCATGGACTGAGGAACTGGCTCACACCTGACCTGCCGACCTTCCATCCCACACAACTCAACACCATTGGCAAATATCGCCATTGTATTTTTAATAGTTTTATAGAATCATAGAAATTTACGACACAGAAGGAGGCCATTCGACCCATCGTGTCTGTGTCGGCCGAAAAAGACCCTAATCCCACTCTCCAGCTCTCGGTCCGTAGCCCTGTAGGTTACGGCACTTCAAGTGCATATCCAAGTACTTTTTAAATGTGATGAGGGTCTCTGCCTCTTCCACCCTTTCTGGCAGTGAGTTCCAGACCCCCACCACCCTCTGGGTGAAAAAAGTTCTCCTCAACTCCCCTCTCATCCTTCCACCAATTACTTTAAATCGATGGCCTCTGGTTTTTGACCTCGCTGCTGGGGAAACAGGTCCTTCCTATTCACTCTATCTAGGCCCCTCATAATTTTATACACCTCAATCATATCTCTCCTCAGGCTCCTCTGTTCCAAAGAAAACATCCCCACCCGATCCAATCTTTCCTCATAGGTAAAATTCTTCAGTCCTGACAAAACCTCGTAAATCTCCTCTGTACCCTCTCTAGTTCAATCACATCTTTCCTGTAATGTGGTGACCAGAACTGCACGCAGTACTCTAGCTGCAGCCTAACTAGTGTTTTATACAGTTGAAGCATAATCCCCCTGCTCTCCGTATGCCTTCTTAACCACCTTATCTACCTGTCCTGCTACCTTCAGGGATCTGTGGACAAGCACTGCACGGTCTGTCTGATCCTCTACACTTCTCCGTGTCCTACCAGGCGACCTCTGAGTATATATTGTATAAAGCAGGGTCATTGGCTCCACAGGTCACCCCAGGGTCACCCCACAGGTCTGACCCCAAGTCCAATTAGAGTCACAATTATTCCTATTATTTATAACTTTATTACCCAGTCATAGTTTTTAACTAATTTATTACATAATTGTGTATAGCTAGACAATTGCTCAATTGTATAATGGTATAGTGGTGAGATTATTTATTACTGTATTGCTGCACAGTAGCTGTCACTGTGTCTGGGACTCCCTCACTGTTCAATTCAAGGCGTCTCCGTTTCCATCTACAACATGCTCCTTTATTATAAACAACACCCTTAATATTTGATGATCCATGGCACCCAGGGGAAATCTCCCCACTGATAGTTTTATGGGTGAAGAGATTGAGGCAATCGCCTTATCCAAATGGCAACATCTCCTTCATTTCAAGAGTTTTCACTTTACCACAAATCTCTTGGACACCTTGCTGCATTAACCAACAACAACAACTTCTATTTATATAGCGCCTTTAATGTAATAAAACGTCCCAAGGCGCTGCACAGGAGTATTATAAGCATCTTAAAGGAGGGTAGAGAGGTGGAGAAGTTTAGGCAGGGAATGCCAGAGCTTAGGGCCTCGGCAACAGAAGGCACGGCCACCATTGGTTGAGCGATTATAATCAAGGATGCTCGGGAGGGCAGAATTGGAGGAGCGCAGATATCTTGGGGGGAGGGGTTGTGGGGCTGGAGGAGATTACAGAGATAGGAAGGGGCGAGGCCATGGAATGATTTGAAAACAAGGATGAGAATTTTGAAATCGAGGTGTTGCTTAACCGCGAGCCAATGTAGGTCAGCGAGCACAGGGGTGATGGGTGAACGGGACTTGGTGCGAGTTAGGACACAGGCAGCCGAGTTTTGGATGACCTCAAGTTTACGTAGAGTGGAATGTGGGAGGCCAGCCAGGAGTGCATAGGAATAGTCAAGTCTAGAGGTAACAAAGGCATGGATGAGGGTTTCAGCAGCGGATGAGTTGAGGCAGGGGCGGAGACGGGCGATGTTACGGAGGTGGAAATAGGCAGTCTTAGTTATGCCATGAATATGTGGGTAGAAGCTCATTTCAGGGTCACCAAGATTGCGAACAGTGTGGTTCAGCCTCAGACAGTTGCCAGGGAGAGGGATGGAGTCAGTGGCTCGGGAACGGAGATTGTGGCGGGGACCGAAAACAATGGCTTTGGTCTTCCCAATATTTAATTGGAGAAAATTTCTGCTCATCCAGAACTGGATGTCAGACAAGCAGTCTGACAATTTAGAGGCCATGGAGGGGTTGAGAGAACATAAGAAACGGGAGCAGGAGTCAGCCAGTTGGCCCCTCGAGCCTGCTCCGCCATTCAATAAGATCGTGGCTGATCCAATCTTGGCCTCAACTCCACTTTCCCGCTCTCTCCCCACACCCCTCGACTCCCCTGTAGTTCAAATGTCCGTCAATCTCCGCCTTGAATATATTCACTGACTCCGCCTCCACAGCTCTCTGGGGCAGAGAATTCCAAAGCTTCATGACCCTCTGAGAGAAGAAATTCCTCCTCACCTCCGTCTTAAATGGGTGACCCCTTATTCTGAAACTATGCCCCCTAGTTCTAGATACCCCCACAAGGGGAAACACCCTCTCAGCATCCACCCTGTCAATCCCCCTCAGAATCTTATATGTTTCAATAAGATCACCTCTCATTCTTCTAAACTCCAATGAGTTTAGGCCCAATGTGCTCAACCTTTCATCATACGTCAACCCTTCCATCCCAGGAATCAACCTCGTGAACCTTCTCTGAACTGCCTCCAGTGCAAGTATATCCTTCGTTAAATATGGAGACCAAAACTGTACGCAGTACTCCAGGTGCGGTCTCACCAACACCCTGTAAAGTTGCATCAAAACTTCCCTACTTTTACACTCCATACCCCTTGCAATAAAGGCCAACATTCCATTAGCCTTCCTAATTACTTGCTGTACCTGCAGGCTAACATTGTGTTTCATGTACTCGGACCCCAGATCCCTCTGTACCGCAGCGTTTTGTACTCTCGCTCCATTTAAATAATTTGCTTTTTCGTTCATCCTTCCAAAGTGGATAACCACACATTTTCCCACATTATACTCCATCTGCCAAATTTTTGCCCACTCACTTAACCTATCGATATCCCTTTGCAGACTCCTTGTGTCCTCCTCACAACTTGCTAACACATCTATCTTTGTATCATCAGTAAATCTGGCTATAGTACAGTCGGTCCCTTCATCCAAGTCATTAATATAGACTATAAATAGTTCAGGCCCCAGCACCGATCCCTGTGGCACCCCACTAGTTACCGTTTGCCAACCGGAAAATGACCCATTTATCCCGACTCTCTGTTTTCTGTTAGTTAGCCAATCCTCTATCCATGCCAATATATTACCCCCAACCCCATGTGCTCTTATCTTGTGCAGTAACCTTTTATGTGGCACCTTATCGAATGCCTTCTGGAAATCCAAATACACCACATCCACTGGTTCCCCTTTATCCACCCTGTTTGTTACATCCTCAAAGAACTCTAACAAATTTGTCAAATACGATTTCCCTTTCATAAAACCATGTTGACTCTGCTTGATTGTATTATGATTTTCTAAATGTCCTGCTATTACCTCCTTAATAATGGATTCCAGCATTTTCCCAATGACGGATGTTAGGCTAACTGGCCGATTAGTTTCCTGCTTTCTGTCTCCCTCCTTTCTTGAATAGTGGCGTTACCTTTGCGGTTTTCCAATCCGCTGGGATCTCTCCAGAATCCAGGGAATTTTGGTAGATTACAACCAACACATCCACTATCTCTGCAGCCACTTCTTTTAAGACCCTAGGATGCAGGCCATCTGGTCCAGGGGATTTGTCGGCCTTTAGCCCCATTAGTTTGCCTAGTACTTTTTCTCTATTGATAGAGATTGTGTTAAGTTCCTCCCTCCCTATAGCCCCTTGATTATCTATTATTATTGGGATGATTTTAGTGTCGATCCAAAGTAATTGTTTAGAGTCTCTGCCATTTCTCGCTTTACCATTATTAATTCCCCAGTCTCATCCTCTAAGGGACCAATGTTTACTTTAGCTACTCTCTTCCTTTTTGACATACCTGTAGAAGCTCTTACTGTCTGTTTTTATATTATTTGCTAGTTTATTCTCATACTCTATCTTCTCCCTCTCTATAATTTTTTTAGTCATCCTTTGCTGGTTTCTAAAAATGTCCCAATCCTCTGGCCTACCACTAATCTTCGCAACATTGTATGCCTTTTCTTTCAATTTGACACCATCCTTAACTTCTTTAATTAGCCACAGATGGTGCATCCTTCTCATAGAGCCATTCTTTCTCACTGGAATATACCTTTGCTGAGATTTATGAAATATCTACTTAAATGTCTGCCACTGCTGATCTACCGTCTTACCTTTTAATCTATTTTCCCAGTTCACTTTAGCCAACTCTGCCCTCATACCCGTGTAATTGCCTTTATTTAAGTTTAGGACACTAGTTTCAGACCCAAGTTTCTCACCCTCAAACTGAATTTGAAATTCTACCATGCTATGATCACTCTTTCCTAGGGGATCCTTTACTATGAGATCATTAATTAATCCTGTCTCATTACACATTACCAGATCTAAAATAACCTGCTGCCTGGTTGGTTCCTCAACGTATTGCTCTAAGAAACCATCCCGGATACACTATGAACTCGTCCTCAAGGCTACCCTTGCCAATTTGATTTGTCTAATCTATATGATGATTAAAATCACCCATGATTATTGCAGTACCTTTCTTACAAGCCCCCATTATTTCTTGATTTATACTCTGTCCTACAGTATAGCTGCTGTTAGGGGGCCTATAGACCACTCCCACCAGTGACTTCTTACCCTTACTATTTCTTATCTCCACCCAAACTGATTCTACATCTTGAGATTCTGAGCCAATATCATTCCTCACCACTGCAGTGATCTCATCCTATATTAACAGAGCTACCCCACCTCCTTTTCCTTTCTGCCTATCCTTCCAAAATGTCAAATGCCCCTGAATATTCAGTTCCCAGCCTTGGTCACCTTGCAACCGCGTCTCTGTAATGGCTATCAGATCAGACCCATTTATTTCTATTTGTGCCGTCAACTCATCTATCTTGTTACGAATGCTGCATGCATTCAGATAAAGAGCCTTTAATTTTATCTTATCATTTTTCCTTACTCTGACTCTATTTTCTGGTGCACTCTTATGTTTGTACACTCTGCCCCTTCCTGATACATTCTGATTATCATTACCCCTGTCGTTGCCCTGCACTATTGCCTTCTCCTTTCTCTTTGCCTTCCTAAATACCCCTTCATTTGAACCCCTATCTTCTATTTCCAGCTTAGCTTTTCTCCCTTCTGATTCTACCCTCCGGTTCCCATCCCCCTACCAAGCTAGTTTAAATCCTCCCCAACAGCACTAGCAAAACCCCCCGTGAGGATATTAGTCCCGTTCCCATTGAGGTGCAACCCGTCTGGCTTGTAGAGGTCCCACCTCCCCCAGAAACGGTTCCAATTCCCCATGAATCTAAAGCCCTCTCTCCTATGGTGGTGAGATAGAGCTGGGTGTCATCAGTGTACATGTGGAAACTGACGCTGTGTCTTCAGATTTTATCGCCAAGGGGCAGCATTTGGGTGAGAAATAGGAGTGGGCCAAGGCTAGATCCTTGGGGGACACAAGAGGTAACGATGCAGGAGCAGGAAGAGAAGCCGTTGCAAGTGATTCTCTCCTGCTCAGCCAAGCCTCTGCTGGCCATGTCCTGTCCTGCACCGAGTCTCACTCACCCTTCAAACCCCGTCCTCACTGCCCTGAATTAACCCCTGCTTCCACAGCAATCAAATTAAAATTCTGGTGCTCCTGTTTAAATCCCTCACCTGTCCTTATCTCTGGAACCTTCTGCAGCCCTATAACCACCTATGAATGCTCTCCTTCTCCAGCCTCTCTCTCCCCTGCCCCTATCCTAGGCCCACCATTGGCGGCCGTGCCTTCAGCTGCTGAGCTCCCACTCTGAGATTTCCTCCCGAAACCCCTCCGCCTCTCCTTCTCCCTTTCCTCTTTTAAAGCCCTCCATAAAACGTGAGCTTTGACTAAGTTTATGCTCACCCCTCCAAATCTCTGTCTCTCTGCCTTGTGACACGTGTCTGTGTTACAGATACTACATAAAACAAGTTGTTGTTTAATGTTTCACAACAACTGCATTCACCTCACCCGGCCCTTCTGTAACATCCTTAAATAAATCCTAATAAGGTTGTCAGACTATGCGGTGCGTTTCAGAACATTTTGCTGAATTGGCTTTGATGCCTTGAATTCTCTGCTTCAATATTCAGTAATTCCCCGCGTCATGTATTCAATCATTGTTTTAAAATGGGAACATTTGTGATTTTGTGAGTGATGAAATGTTTCAGCCAGTCTCGTCCCACTCAGTCTTTGTTTCCTGAAGTATTTTTGTATTCATTCCACCTGCTGCTGTTACTTATGAATATTCACACTTTAGCTTTTAAAGCCCATTTAAATACTATTCTCCTGTCAGAAATGGTTTATCAGTGCTTTCTTTTATTGCTCTTTAAAAAGTTTATTTTATAATTAAATTCTTTGACACAAAAAGATTGTAAACAAGTTTTTAAAAACCTCCGATGTGAATAACCTAGAATTTACAGCACAGAAACAGGCCATTCGGCCAAACTGGTCCGTGCCAGCTCCACACGATAATCCCGCCATCACAGCATCTGATTGGTTGAGATTTATCTCTCCGCTGTAATGATCAATAACATGTCATTCTATAGTGAACACTAGGTGGAGCCGTAGAGCTGTATATAGCTGTATGTATAAGACTACACTACCCAGCTGTATATATATTAAGACTACATTACCCATGAGGCACTAGGCTACCCACAAGGCAGCAGTCAAGATGGAAGCTGTGGTGTATGTAACCTGTTCCACCTTAAGAGAACTACCTTAAGAGATGTACTACTTTCTCTTGGCTGCTGTATACTGTAATACCGGTGGTGACCACACCGGTATATAAGGGTTGTGTAGGGATTTGCTGGGCAGTTCAGCCCTGACCTCCGAATAGTAAAGACCTGTTAAAAGTTATTCTTGTGGTCTGTGTCCAGTGATTTATAATAAGCATAACTGGGACACACAGACTTAACAGAAGCCTCTACAGATACTGTACCTAGTCCACATGTGTTCAATAAAAGTGTCTAGCAAAAGCTAGCTGTGTTCATAATCGAATGTCTAGTTATTAATGAACATAAGATCCACCACCTCACATTGGAGGCTGTGGCTGTCAATCAGAGACTGGGCAAAGAGGAGGCGGGGTCAGATTCCCACTGATGATCCTCTCGGGTTTGCTTGCAGCAGTGTCCGGGAGATTAATCTGGAGACGCCAGGACAATCCTGGAGGGCTGGTAAGCCTAAAGACACAGAGCTTAACAAAGTGGGCAGAAATGGTCCTTGTAATTTAATGCGTGGAAGGAGAAGGTAAATATGTTTCAGGATGTTTCAAAAAAGGGCAGGATTGGGTTTTAAATATTCCTGGTTATAAGGTGTTCAGGAAAGATAGGAGATGGGGTGGCAGTATTGGTTAAGGAGAATGCTACAGTGCTGGACTGAATGGATGTCCTGGAGGGGTCAAAGACAGAATCTATTTGGTTAGAGTTAAGAAATAATAGAGGTGCCATTAAACTATTAGGTGTATTCTATAGGCCACCAACTAGTGGAAAGGATATAGAGGAGCAAATTTGCAGGGAAATTACAGAGAGGTGCAAGAACTATAGAGCAGTAATAATGGGCGACTTCAATTATCCTAATATAGACTGGGATAGTAATAGTGTAAAGGGCAGAGAGGAAGAAGAATTTCTGAAGTGTGTTCAGGAGAACTTTCTTGATCAGTACGTTTCCAGCCCAACGAGGAAGGAGGCATTGCTGGATCTGGGGAATGAGGTGGGTCAAGTGGAGCAAGTGTCAGTAGGAGAATATTTAGTGATCATAGTATCGTAATGTTTAGATTAGCTACGGAAAAGGACAGGGAGCAATCTAGAGTAAAAATACTTAATTGGAGGAAGGCAAATTTCAGTGAGTTGAGAACAGATCTGGCCCGAGTAAATTGGAATCAAAGATTAGCAGGCAAAACTGTAATTGAACAATGGGCTGCCTTAAAAGAGGAGATGATTCGGGTATAGTCGAGGTACATTCCCACGAGGGGGAAAGGTAGGGCAACTAAAGCCAGAGCTCCCTGGGTGACGAAAGAGATAGAGAGTAAGATGAAGCAGAAAAGGAGCGCCTATGACAGATGTCAGGTTGAGAATACAAATGAGAACCAGGCTGAACATAGAAAGTTCAGAGGAAAAGTGAAAAAGAAAGTAAGAGGGAAAAAGAGAGATCATGAGAATAGATTGGCAGCTAACATAAAGGGGAATTCAAAAGTCTTCTATTAGCATATAAATGATAACTGGGCAGTAAGAGGAGGGATGGGGCCGATTAGGAACCAAAATGGAGACCTACACATGCAGGCAGAGGGCATGGCTGAGGTACTAAATGAGTACTTTGCATCTGTCTTTACCAAGGAAGAAGATGCTGCCAAATTCATCGTGAAAGAGGAGGTAGTGGAGATACTGGATGAGATAAAAATTGATAAAGAGGAGGTACTAGAAAGGCTGGCTGTACTTAAAGTTGATACGTCACCAGGACCAAATGGGATGCATCCTAGGATGCTAAGGGAGGTTAAGGAGGAAATCGCTGAGGTATTGGCCATAATCTTCCAATCCTCTTTAGAAACGGGGGTGGTGCCAGAGGACTGGAGAATTGCAAATGTTACACCCTTGTTCAAAAAAGGGTGTATGGATAAACCCAGCAAACACAGGCCAGTCAGTTTAACCTCGGTAGTGGGGAATCTTTTAGAAACAATAATCATGGACAAAGTTAACAGTCACTTGAACAAGTGTGGATTAATTAAGGAAAGCCAGCATGGATTTGTTAAAGGCAAATCGTGTTTAACTAACTTGATTGAGTTCTTTGATGAGGGAACAGAGAGGGTTGATGAGGGTAATGCGATTGACGTGGTGTACATGGACTTCCAAAAGGCGTTTGATAAAGTGCCACATAATAGGCTTGCCAGCAAAGTTGAAGCCCATGGAATAAAAGGGAAAGTGGCAGCATGGATACGAAATTGGCTAAGTGATAGGAAACAGAGAGTAGTGGTGAACGGTTGTTTATCAGACTGGAGGAAGGTACACAGTGGTGTTCCCCAGGGGTCAGTACTAGGACCACTGCTTTTCTTGATATATATTAATGACTTGGACGTGGGTGTACAGGGCACAATTTCAAAATTTGCAGATGACACAAAACTTGGAAATATAATGAACAGTGAGGAGGATAGTGATAGACTTCAGGAAGACATAGACAGGCTGGTGAAATGGGCGGACACATGGCAGATGAAATTTAACGCAGAAAAGTGCGAAGTGATACATTTTGGTAGGAAGAATGAGGAGAGGCAATATAAACTAAAGGGTACAATTCTAAAGGGTGCATGAACAGAGAGACCTGGGGGTATATGTGCACAAATCGTTGAAGGTGGCAGGGCAGGTTGAGAAAGCGGTTAAAAAGCTTACGGGATCCTGGGCTTCATAAATAGAGGCAGAGTACAAAAGCAAGGAAGTTATGATGAACCTTTATAAAACACTGGTTTGATCTCAACAGGAGTATTGTGTCCAATTCTGGGCATCGCATTTTAAGAAGGATGTGAAGGCCTTACAGAGGGTGCAGAAAAAATTTACAAGAACGATTCCAGGGATGAGGAACTTCAGTATCGTGGATAGACTGGAGAAGCTGGGGTTGTTCTCCTTAGAGCAGAGAAGATTGAGAGGAGATTTGATAGAGGTATTCAAAATCATGAGGGGTCCGGACAGAGTAAATAGAGAGAAACTGTTCCCATTGGCAGAAGGGTCGAGAACCAGAGGACACAGATTTAAGGTGATTAGCAAAAGAACCAAAGGCGACATGAGGAAAAAAAATTTTAGGCAGCGAGTGGTCAGGACCTGGAATGCACTGCCTGAAAGGGTGGTGGAGGCAGACTCAATCACAGCTTTCAAAAGGGAGTTGGATAAGTACCTGAAAGAGAAATATTGCAGGGCTACGAGGAAAGGGCGGGTGAGTGGGACTCGCTGAAGTGCTCTTGCAGAGAGCCGGCATGGGCTTGATGGGCCGAATGGCCTCCTTCTGTGCTGTAAACATTCTATTATTCTAAGAGAACAAGGAAAGAGATTAAGCACTCATGGAGTGATGCTGTATGTGCAATAAATTCACTGGTAGTGTGAGGGTATGTCGATGAAGCAATAAAAAGCCAAATCATAGTCTGGGTTTCATAAATAAGATAAAGTCCCAGAGTAAAGGAGTAACAATACATTTGTACAAAACGCTGGTTAGGACACGGAGTCCATTCTAGAAAGGACAATAAAGCCAGGGAGAATAACAGTGTAAATTCACCAGGATGCTGCCGGGACTGGGAAACCAGAGTTCTGTTGACTGCCAGGAGATACTGGGACTGTTCCCGCTGGAGTAGAGAAGGTGAAGAGAGGATTTAAAAAAATATTTTGGTCGATGAATATGGAAAGATTATTTCCTCTGATTGGGGAGTCAGTGTTGGGTGACTCACGGGGAGAGCAGGGCAGTGGGATTAGTTTGGGATTGATACAGGGCTATGGGGAGAGAGCAGGGCCGTGGGATTAGTTTGGGATTGATACAGGGATATAGGGAGATAGCGGGGCAGTGGGATTAGTGTGGGATTGATACAGGGCAATGGGGAGAGAGCGGGGCAGTGGGATTAGTTTGGGATTAATACAGCGCTATGGGGAGAGAGCGGGGCAGTGGGATTAGTTTGGGATTGATACAGGGCTATGGGGAGAGAGCGGGGCAGTGGGATTAGTTTGGGATTGATACAGGGCTATGGGGAGAGAGCGGGGCAGTGGGATTAGTTTGGGATTGTTACAGGGCTATGGGGAGAGAGCGGGGCAGTGGGATTAGTTTGGGATTGATACAGGGCTATGGGGAGAGAGCGGGGCAGTGGGATTAGTTTGGGATTGACACAGGGCTGTGGGGAGAGAGCGGGACAGTGGGATTAGTGTGGGATTGACACAGGGCTATGGCGAGAGAGCGGGACAGTGGGATTAGTTTGGGATTGATACAGGGCTATGGGGAGAGAGCGGGGCAGTGAGATTAGTGTGGGATTAATACAGGGCTATGGGGAGAGAGCAGGGCCGTGGGATTAGTGTGGGATTAATACAGGGCTATGTGGAGAGAGCGGGGCAGTGGGATTAGTTTGGGATTGATACAGGGCTATGGGGAGAGAGCGGGGCAGTGGGTTTAGTGAGGGATTGATACAGGGCTATGGGGAGAGAGCGGGGCAGTGGGATTAGTTTGGGATTGATACAGGGCTATGGGGAGAGAGCGGGGCAGTGGGATTAGTTTCGGATTGACAGGGCTATGGGGAGAGAGCGGGACAGTGGGATTAGTGTGGGATTGACACAGGGCTATGGCGAGAGAGCGGGACAGTGGGATTAGTTTGGGATTGATACAGGGCTATGGGGAGAGAGCGGGGCAGTGAGATTAGTGTGGGATTAATACAGGGCTATGGGGAGAGAGCAGGGCCGTGGGATTAGTGTGGGATTAATACAGGGCTATGGGGAGAGAGCAGGGCAGTGGGATTAGTTTGGGATTGATACAGGGCTATGGGGAGAGAGCGGGGCAGTGGGATTAGTGTGGGATTGATACAGGGCTATGGGGAGAGAGCGGGGCAGTGGGATTAGTTTGGGATTGATACAGGGCTATGGGGAGAGAGCGGGGCAGTGGGATTAGTTTGGGATTGATACAGGGCTCTGGGGAGAGAGCGGGGCAGTGGGATTAGTTTGGGATTGATACAGGGCTATGGGGAGAGAGCGGGGCAGTGGGATTAGTTTGGGATTGATACAGGGCTATGGGGAGAGAGCGGGGCAGTGGGATTAGTTTGGGATTGACACAGGGCTATGGGGAGAGAGCGGGACAGTGGGATTAGTGTGGGATTGACACGGCTATGGCGAGAGAGCGGGACAGTGGGATTAGTTTGGGATTGATACAGGGCGATGGGGAGAGAGCGGGGCAGTGAGATTAGTGTGGGATTAATACAGGGCTATGGGGAGAGAGCAGGGCAGTGGGATTAGTGTGGGATTGATACAGGGCTATGGGGAGAGAGCGGGGCAGTGGGATTAGTTTGGGATTAATACAGCGCTATGGGGAGAGAGCAGGGCAGTGGGATTAGTTTGGGATTGATACAGGGCTATGGGGAGAGAGCAGGGCAGTGGGATTAGTTTGGGATTGATACAGGGCTATGGGGAGAGAGCGGGGCAGCGGGATTAGTGTGGGATTGATACAGGGCTATGGGGAGAGAGAGGGGCAGTGGGATTAGTGTGGGATTGACACAGGACTACGGGGAGAGAGTGGGGCAGTGGGATTAGTGTGGGATTGATACAGGGCTATGGGGAGACAGTGGGATTAGTGTGGGATTAATACAGGGCTATGGGGAGAGAGCGGGGCAGTGGGATTAGTGTGGGATTAATACAGGGCTATGTGGAGAGCGGGGCAGTGGGGGTAGTTTGGGATTGATACAGGGCTATGTGGAGAGAGCAAGACAGTGGGATTAGTGTGGGATTGATACAGGGCTATGGGGAGAGAGCGGGACAGTGGGATTAGTGTGGGATCGATACAGAGCTACGGGGAGAGAGCGGGGCAGTGGGATTAGTGTGGGATTGATACAGGGCTATGGGGAGAGAGCGGGGCAGTGGGATTAGTTTGGGATTGATACAGAGCTATGGGGAGAGAGCGGGGCAGTGGGAATAGTTTGGGGTTGATACAGGGCTATGGGGAGAGAGCGGGGCAGTGGGATTAGTTTGGGGTTGATACAGGGCTATGGGGAGAGAGCGGGGCAGTGGGGTTAGTTTGGGGATTGATACAGAGCTATGGGGAGAGAGCGGGGCAGTGGGATTAGTTTGGGATTGATACAGGGCTATGGGGAGAGAGCGGGGCAGTGGGATTAGTTTGGGATTGTTACAGGGCTATGGGGAGAGAGCGGGGCAGTGGGATTAGTTTGGGATTGATACAGGGCTATGGGGAGAGAGCGGGGCAGTGGGATTAGTTTTGGATTGATACAGGGCTATGGGGAGAGAGCGGGACAGTGGGATTAGTTTGGGATTGATACAGGGCTATGAGGAGAGAGCGGGGCAGTGGGATTAGTTTGGGATTGATACAGGGCTATGGGGAGAGAGTGGGGCAGTGGGATTAGTTTGGGATTGATACAGGGCTATGGGGAGAGAGCGGGGCAGTGGGATTAGTTTGGGATTGATACAGGGCTATGGGGAGAGAGCGGGACAGTGGGATTAATTTGGGATTGATACAGGGCTATGGGGAGAGAGCGGGGCAGTGGGATTAGTTTGGGATTGATACAGGGCTATGGGGAGAGAGCAGGGCAGTGGGATTAGTTTGGGATTGATACAGGGCTACGGGGAGAGAGCGGGGCAGTGGGATTCGTTTAGGATTGATACAGGGCTATGGGGAGAGAGCGGGGCAGTGGGATTAGTTTGGGATTGATACAGGGCTACGGGGAGAGAGCGGGGCAGTGATATTAGTTTGGGATTGACACAGGGCTACGGGGAGAGAGCGGGGCAGTGGGATTAGTTTGGGATTGACACAGGGCTACGGGGAGAGAGCGGGGCAGTGGGATTAGTTTGGGATTGATACAAGGCTATGGGGAGAGAGCGGGGCAGTGTGATTAGTTTGGGATTGACACAGGGCTATGGGGAGAGAGCGGGGCAGTGGGATTAGTTTGGGATTGACACAGGGCTACGGGGAGAGAGCGGGGCAGTGGGATTAGTTTGGAATTGATACAGGGCTATGGGGAGAGAGCAGGGCAGTGGGATTAGTTTGGGATTGACACAGGGCTACGGGGAGAGAGCGGGGCAGTGGGATTAGTTTGGGATTGATACAGGGCTACGGGGAGAGACCAGGGCCGTGGGATTAGTTTGGGATTTATACAGGGCTATGGGGAGAGAGCGGGGCAGTGGGATTAGTTTGGGATTGATACAGGGCTGCGGGGAGAGAGCGGGGCAGTGGGATTAGTTTGGGATTGATACAGGGCTATGGGGAGAGAGCGGGGCAGTGGGATTGGTTTGGGATTCATACAGGGCTGTGGGGAGAGAGCGGGGCAGTGGGAATAGTTTGGGATTGATACAGGGCTGTGGGGAGAGAGCGGGGCAGTGGGATTAGTTTGGGATTGATACAGGGCTATGGGGAGAGAGCGGGACAGTGGGATTAGTTTGGGTTTGATACAGGGCTGTGGGGAGAGAGCGGGGCAGTGGGATTAGTGTGGGATTGATACATGGCTGTGGGGAGAGAGCGGGGCAGTGGGATTAGTTTGGGATTGATACAGGGCTGTGGGGAGAGAGTGGGACAGTGCGATTAGTTTGGGATTGACACGGGGCTGTGGGGAGAGAGCGGGGCAGTGGGATTAGTTTGGGATTGATACAGGGCTATGGGGAGAGCAGGGCAGTGAGATTAGTTTGGGGTTGATACAGGGCTATGGGGATAGAGCGGGGCAGTGGGGTTAGTTTGGGATTGACACGGGGCTATGGGAAAAGTGGGACAGTGGGATTAGTTTGGGATTGACACAGGGCTATGGGGAGAGAGCGGGACAGTGGGATTAGTGTGGGATTAATACAGGGCTATGGGGAGAGAGCAGGGCCGTGGGATTAGTGTGGGATTAATACAGGGCAATGGGGAGAGAGCAGGGCAGCGGGATTAGTTTGGGATTGATACAGGGCTATGGGGAGAGAGCAGGGCAGTGGGATTAGTGTGGGATTGATACAGGGCAATGGGGAGAGAGCGGGGCAGTGGGATTAGTTTGGGATTAATACAGGGCTATGGGGAGAGAGCAGGGCAGTGGGATTAGTTTGGGATTAATACAGGGCTATGGGGAGAGAGCAGGGCAGTGGGATTAGTTTGGGATTGATACAGGGCTATGGGGAGGGAGCGGGGCAGCGGGATTAGTGTGGGATTGATACAGGGCTATGGGGAGAGAGAGGGGCAGTGGGATTAGTGTGGGATTGATACAGGGCTATGGGGAGAGAGCGGGGCAGTGGGATTAGTGTGGGATTGACACAGGACTACGGGGAGAGAGTGGGGCAGTGGGATTAGTGTGGGATTGACACAGGGCTATGGGGAGAGAGTGGGACAGTGGGATTAGTGTGGGATTAATACAGGGCTATGGGGAGAGAGCGGGGCAGTGGGATTAATACAGGGCTATGTGGAGAGCGGGGCAGTGGGGGTAGTTTGGGATTGATACAGGGCTATGTGGAGAGAGCGGGACAGTGGGATTAGTGTGGGATTGATACAGGGCTATGGGGAGAGAGCGTGACAGTGGGATTAGTGTGGGATTGATGCAGAGCTACGGGGAGAGAGCGGGGCAGTGGGATTAGTTTGGGATTGATACAGGGCTATGGGGAGAGAGCGGGGCAGTGGGAATAGTTTGGGGTTGATACAGGGCTATGGGGAGAGAGCGGGACAGTGGGATTAGTTTGGGGTTGATACAGGGCTATGGGGAGAGAGCGGGGCAGTGGGATTAGTTTGGGATTGATACAGGGCTATGGGGAAAGAGCGGGGCAGTGGGATTAGTTTGGGATTGATACAGGGCTATGGGGAAAGAGCGGGGCAGTGGGATTAGTTTGGGGTTGATACAGGGCTAAGAGGAGAGAGCGGGGCAGTGGGATTAGTTTGGGATTGATACAGGGCTATGGGGAGAGAGCAGGGCAGTGGGATTAGTTTGAGATTGACACAGGGCTACGGGGAGAGAGCAGGGCAGTGGGATTAGTTTGGGATTGATACAGGGCTATGGGGAGAGAGCGGGGCAGTGGGATTAGTTTGGGGATTGATACAGAGCTATGGGGAGAGAGCGGGGCAGTGGGATTAGTTTGGGATTGATACAGGGCTATGGGGAGAGAGCGGGGCAGTGGGATTAGTTTGGGATTGATCAGGGCTATGGGGAGAGAGTGGGGCAGTGGGATTAGTTTGGGATTGATACAGGGCTATGGGGAGAGAGCGGGGCAGTGGGATTAGTTTCGGATTGATACAGGGCTATGGGGAGAGAGCGGGACAGTGGGATTAGTTTGGGATTGATACAGGGCTATGAGGAGAGAGCGGGGCAGTGGGATTAGTTTGGGATTGATACAGGGCTATGGGGAGAGAGTGGGGCAGTGGGATTAGTTTGGGATTGATACAGGGCTGTGGGAAGAGAGCGGGGCAGTGGGATTAGTTTGGGATTGATACAGGGCTATGGGGAGAGAGTGGGACAGTGGGATTAGTTTGGGATTGATACAGGGCTTTGGGGAGAGAGCGGGGCAGTGGGATTAGTTTGGGATTGATACAGGGCTATGGGGAGAGAGTGGGGCAGTGGGATTAGTTTGGGATTGATACAGGGCTATGGGGAGAGAGCGGGGCAGTGGGATTAGTTTGGGATTGATACAGGGCTGTGGGGAGAGAGCGGGGCAGTGGGATTAGTTTGGGATTGATACAGGGCTATGGGGAGAGAGCGGGGCAGTGGGATTGGTTTGGGATTCATACAGGGCTGTGGGGAGAGAGCGGGGCAGTGGGAATAGTTTGGGATTGATACAGGGCTGTGGGGAGAGAGCGGGGCAGTGGGATTAGTTTGGGATTGATACAGGGCTATGGGGAGAGAGCGGGACAGTGGGATTAGTTTGGGTTTGATACAGGGCTATGGGGAGAGTGGGGCAGTGGGATTAGTTTGGGATTGACAGGGCTATGGGGAGAGAGCAGGGCAGTGGGATTCGTTTGGGATTGATACAGGGCTATGGGGAGAGAGCGGGGCAGTGGAATTAGTTTGGAATTGACACGGGGCTATGGGAAAAGTGGGACAGTGGGATTAGTTTGGGATTGACACAGGGCTATGGGGAGAGAGCGGGACAGTGGGATTAGTTTGGGATTGATACAGGGCTTTGGGGAGATAGCGGGGCAGTGAGATTAGTGTGGGATTAATACAGGGCTATGGGGAGAGAGCAGGGCCGTGGGATTAGTGTGGGATTAATACAGGGCTATGGGGAGAGAGCAGGGCAGTGGGATTAGTTTGGGATTGATACAGGGCTATGGGGAGAGAGCAGGGCCGTGGGATTAGTGTGGGATTAATACAGGGCTATGGGGAGAGAGCAGGGCAGTGGGAT